>NC_133129.1:83705505-84005505 GCF_048418815.1 Hemitrygon akajei | reverse complement strand
CTGTCTTTCTGTTCCATATCAGTACCTTTAAATCTACCTCTGTTGTTCATCTCATGACAGTTTGCAAATGGTCACCACTGTGGGTGAAGAGGTTTCCTTGGAATTTCCTGCATGATTTTCTGCAAACTGAAGAAGACAATGGGCTCACTGTGGTTTTGTCCCTGACATTCCTCATGCTTCAGGGTTCTGGGCCAAAGAAGAATGTCACAGGCAGATAAACGTCTGTGCTCTTTTCAACATTTTGGGTCATTTTCACTGATTTCAAAGGGTTGTGCCTAATGCAGCTCAGTTGTTGCAATACACACTCTGAAGTCTACTATTGTCTGACAGCAGAATGGTGGGTAAATCTTGAATGGATGAGGCTCAGAAACCAAAGAGAGTCCCAGCAAAAGCCAAGGCTTTGGGGCTCTGGAAAGACGTGGGAGATAGACTTTATCGGGAGGAGAAAGAGGGAATCAGAGCAGGAGTGTGTAGCTATCAATGAGAGAGCAGCAACATTTGGAAACTGATTGATTGAAAAAATGTTTATTTCTGCAAAATGCTGGAGGAACACAGTGGGTCAAGCAGCATCTAGAAGATTTAAAAGGAATACAGCCTTATACAGTGGGCAGTGTCGTTTTGCGGGCAGTGGAGTGAGCTGGAAGCAGAGTGAAGGCTTAAGGGCTTGGGCTCAACAGGCTTAGGTGGAGACGGGCAAGGCAAGGTAGGTTTAGGTTTCAGTTTTTCTTGTTATTGAGGAAAGGGAGAAGTATGAGTGTGAGGGTAGCTTGTTTTTCTCGGTGTTGGATGTGGGAGGTCCTGGAGTCTCTTAGCCTTCCGGACGTCCATATCTGCGCCAAGTGCGCCGAGCTGCAGCTCCTAAGGGACCGCGTTAGGGAACTGGAGCTGCAGCTCGATGACCTTCGTCTGGTCAGGGAGAGTGAGGAGTTGATAGAGAGGAGTTACAGGCAGGTGGTCACACCAGGGCCATGGGAGGCAGACAAGTGGGTCACAGTTAGGAGAGGGAAGGGGAAGAGTCAGGTACTAGAGAGTAACCCAGTGGCTGTAGCCCTTGACAATAAGTACTCTTGTTTGGGTACTGTTGGGGGGGACAGCCTACCTGGGGCAAGCAACAGTGGCCATGCCTCCAGCACAGAGTCTGGCCCTGTGGCTCAGAAGGGTAGGGAAATGAAGAGGAAGGCAGTAGTAATAGGGGACTCGATAGTTAGGGGGTCAGATAGGTGATTCTGTGGATGCAGTCAGGAGACCCGGATGGTAGTTTGCCTCCCTGGTGCCAGGGTCCGGGATGTTTCTGATCACATCCAAGATATCCTGAAGTGGGAGGGTGAGGAGCCAGAGGTTGTGGTACATATAGGTACCAATGACATAGGTAGGAAAAGGGAAGAGGTCTAGGGAGGCTATTTGGATGGAATTGAGGAATGGAAAAGGTGTAGTAACACTTATAGGGGTGTATTATAGACCACCTAATGGGGAGCGAGAATTGGAGAAGCAAACTTGTAGGGAGATAGCAGATATTTGTAGTAAGCACAAGGTTGTGATTGTGGGAGATTTTAATTTTCCACACATAGACTGGGAAGCCCATTCTGTAAAAGGGCTGGATAGTTTGGAGTTTGTAAAATGTGTGCAGGATAGTTTTTTTGCAATACATAGAGGTACCAACTAGTGAAGGGGCAGTGTTGGATCTCCTGTTAGGGAATGAGATAGGTCAGGTGACGGAGGTATGTGCTGGGGAGCATTTCGGGTCCAGTGATCACAATGCCATTAGTTTCAATATAATTATGGAGAAGGATAGGACTGGACCCAGGGTTAAGATTTTTGATTGGAGAAAGGCGAACTTTGAGGAGATGCGAAAGGATTTAGAAGGAGTGGATTGGGACAATTTGTTTTATGGGAAGGATGTAATAGAGAAATGGAGGTCATTTAAAGGTGAAATTTTGAAGGTACAGAATCTTTATGTTCCTGGTAGGTTGAAAGGAAAGGTTAAAAGTTTGAGAGAGCCATGGTTTTCAAGGGATGTTGCAAACTTGGTTTAGAAAAAGAGATCTACAATAAATATAGGCAGCATGGAGTAAATGAGGTGCTCCAGGAATATAAAGAATGTAAAAAGAATCTTAAGAAATAAATTAGAAAAGCTAAAAGAAGAATTGAGGTTGCTTTGGCAAGTAAGGTGAAAATAAATCCAAAGGGTTTCTATTAATAGCAAATGGATAGTGAGGGATAAAATTGGTCCCTTAGAGAATCAGAATGAATAGCTATCTGATGAGCCAGAAGAGATAGGGGAGATTTTGAACAATTTCTTTTCTTCGGTATTCACTAAGGAGAAGGATATTGAATTGTGTAAGGTAAGGGAAACAAGTAGGGTAGTTATGGAAACTATGATGATTAAAGAAGAGGAAGTACTGGCGCTTTTAAAGAATATAAAAGTGGTTAAATCTCCGGATCCTTACAGGATATTCCCTAGGACCTTGAGGGGTTAGTGTTGAAATAGCAGGGGCTCTGACAGAAATATTTCAAATGCCATTAGAGACGGGGATGGTGCCAGAGGATTGGCGTATTGCCCATGTGGTTCCATTGTTTAAAAAGGGTTCTAAGAGTAAACCTAGCAATTATCGGCCTGTAAGTTTGACATCAGTGGTGGGTAAATTAATGGAAAGTAGTCTTAGAGATGGTATATATAATTATCTGGATAGACAGAGTCTGATTAGGAACAGTCAACATGGATTTGTGCGTGGAAGCTCATGTTTGACAAATCTTATTAAATTTTTTGAAGAGGTTGCTAGAAAAGTTGACAAGGGTAAAGCAGTGGATGTTGTCTATATGGACTTCAGTAAGGCCTTTGACAAGGTTCCACATGGAAGGTTAGTCAGGAAGGTTCAATCATTAGGTATTTATAATGAACTAGTAAAATGGATTCAACAGATGCTGGAGAGTAGATGTGGATAACTGTTTGTCAGGTTGGATGCCGGTGACTAGCGGTGTGCCTCAGGGATCTGTACTGGGTCCAATGTTGTTTGTCATATAATGATCTGAATGATGGGGTAGTAAATTGGATTAGTAAGTATGCAGATGATACTAAGATAGGTGGCATTGTGGATAATGAAGTAGGTTTTCAAAGCTTGCAGAGAGATTTAGGCCAGTTAGAAGAGTGGGCTGAAAGATGACAGATAGAGTTTAATGCTGATAAGTGTGAGGTGCTACATTTTGGTAGGACTAATCAAAATAGGACATACATGGTAAATGGTAGGGCATTGAAGAATGCAGTAGAACAGAGTGATCTAGGAATAATGGTGCATAGTTCCCTGAAGGTGGAATCTCATGTGGATAGGGTGGTGAAGAAAGCTTTTGGTATGTTGGCCTTTATAAATCAGAGCATTGAGTATAGAAGTTGGGATGTAATGTTAAAATTGTACAAAGCATTGGTGAGGCCAAATTTGGAGTACTGTGTACAGTTCTGGTCACTGAGTTATAGGAAAGATGACAACAAAATAGAGAGAGTACAGAGGAGTTTTACTAGAATGTTACCTGGGTTTCAGCACCTAAGTTACAGAGAAAGGTTGAACAAGTTAGGTCTTTATTCTTTGGAGCGTAGAAGGTTGAGGGGGGACTTGATAGAGGTATTTAAAATTATGAGGGGGATAGAGTTGACATGGACAGGCTTTTTCCATTGAGAGTAGGGGAGATTCAAACAAGAGGACATGAGTTGAGAGTTAGGGGGCAAAAGTTTAGAGGTAACACGAGGAGGAACTTCTTTACTCAGAGAGTGGTAGTTGTGTGGAACGAGCTTCCAGTAGAAGTGGTAGAGGCAGGTTCGATTTTGTCATTTAAAAGAAAATTGGATAGATATATGGACAGGAAAGGAATGGAGGGTCATGGACTGAGTGCAGGTAGGTGGGACTAGGTGAGAGTAAGCGTTCGACACGGACTAGAAGGGCCGAGATGGCCTGTTTACATGCTGTAATTGTTATATGGTTATATCTATGGAAAGAAATAAACAGTTGACATTTGGATCTGAGACCCCTCACCGTGCCTAGACAGATAATTCCTCTGCTTAGATGCTGCCTGTCCTACTGGGTTCCCCAGAACTTTCTGTGTGTGGCTCTAAATTTCAGCATCTGCAGAACTTCGTGTGTTTTCTGTTTGTACTTGTAAGTGAGTTCAACTTTGACATTTGACACACTGAATACCTGTTGTTATTTAGTTAAAGTCCCCTCAGAGTGTTCTACATAAAAACATTGAATCTGAATCAGGTTTATTATCACCGGCATGTGAATGAAATTTGTTAACTTAGCAGCAGTTCAATGCAATACATAATATAGAAGAGAAAAAAAACACAAAATAAAATAATAATGAATAAATTACTGCATAGTATATTGAACAGATTAAAAATCATGCAAAAAACAGAAATACTATATATTAAAAATGTGAGGTAGTGCCCAAAGCTTCAATGGCCATTTAGAAATTGGTTTGTGCCTTTATGATTCTTTCCCAACCTGATGGTAACAGTGAGAAAAGGGCATGCCCTGGGTGCTGGGGGCCCTTAATAATGGATTTCTGAGACACCACTCCTTGAAGATATCCCGGGTACTTTGTAGGCTGGTACCCAAGATGGGGGCAGCTAAATTTATAACCCTCAGCAGCTTATTTTGGTCCTGTGTAGTAGTTCCCCATACCAGACAGTGATGCACCCTGTCACGATGCTCTCCACGGTACAACTAGAAGATTTTGAGTGTTTTGGTTGATATACCAAATCTCTTCAAACTCTCAATGAAGTGTAGCCACTGTCTTGCCTTCTTTATAACTGCATCGATATGTTGGAACCAGGTTAGATCTTCAGAGATCTTGACACCCAGGAACTTGAAATTTCTCACTCTCTCCACTTCTGATCCCTCTATGAGGATTGGTATGTGTTCCTTCGTCTTACCCTTCCTGAAGTCCACAATCAGCTCTTTCGTCTTACTAACATTGAGTGCCAAGTTGGTGCTATGGCACCATTCCACTAGTTGACATATCTCACTCCTCAATGCCCTTTCATCACCACCTGAGATTCTACCAACAATGGTTGTATCATCAGCAAATTTATATATGGTATTTGAGCTATGTCTAGCCACACAGTCATGGGTGTCGAGGGAGTAGAGCAGTGGGTTAAGCACACACCCCTGAGGTGCACATTGATTGTTTTTGAGCCATATGGCACAGGGTAACCGGAGCTTGCAGACATGTACAGTCACCTCAGTTACCCAGACACCTCTGCGCTTCAGAATTTGCCGCTGGTGATCAGACGATCAAATGCGCAGGCGTGAGGGTCGCAGATCTTTCTCGAAATCGCACATGCGCTGAGTGAACAAGACCCTCAGGAGGACAGAGAGAAGGTACGAACAGGGTTGCGGGCGGGGATTTCGTCGGCATCGGCGTCCACAGTACGACTGAGGGGCGATTTCTGTGAGTTTCGGACACACTGTGGCGCTGCACCCCGGGACAGTCCCGATCCTTTTCCTCTCTCAGCTGCACGATCTGTATCCGGGACTCCGGCAGCTTTCGGCTGATGAGCCAAAGTGATGGCGCTGTCTATGGCGCATGCGCATTGCTAGGACTGTGACTGCTAGACCGAGATCTCATTCGTGAGGGGTTCTGGGTAAAGAAGCAGCCATGGGTGACGCTACCAGTATATTGCTGGCTAGTCCATATCTGTTTGGAAGCAATGTGGAACAAATGGGAGCGGATGGTTCTCCCAAGTACTGTCAAGCTCCAGTCATCTAACGTGAAGAGCCTACCTTCCAGTGAATTAAAATATCAACTAGTGACGTCTGGGGGTGGGGGGGGGGGGAAGAACAAAATCCTTCCTTCCTTCCTTCAGAGTCAGAGAAAGTACAGCACACTACCAGGTTCTCCAGCCCTTCTAGTCCGCGAGAATCATTTAAACTCAAAGTACACTGCAGATGCTGTAGTAAAAGCAACACATACAACACGCTGGAGGAACTCAGCAGGTTGGGCAGCATCTGTGGAAACGAGCAGTCAACGTTTTGGGCCGAGACCCTTCGTCAGGACTGAAGAAGGAGGGGGCAGAGGCCCTATAAACACCTCATATACCATCTGGGTAGTCTACAGCCCCTTGGGATGAACAGTGAATTCTCCAACTTCCAGTAATTCCCCCCCTCTCCGTTCCCCCATCCCAGTTTCACTCTGCTTCCTCCTCCAGCTGCCTATCACCTCTCTCTTGATTCTTCCTTCTTCTACTACACATAGTGATTTCCCCTTACATTCCTTCTTCACCTTTCCTGCCTATCCCCTCCCTGCTTCCCCTCCCCACCCCTTGATCTTTCCTCTGATTGAAACCTACCAGCCTTCTCCTTCCTACCCTCCCCCCACCTTCTTTATAGTGCCCTTGCCCCCTCCCTCTTCAGTCCTGACGAAGGGTCTCGGCCTGAAACATTGACTGCTCATTTCCACGGATGCTGCCTGACCTGCTGAGTTCCTCCAGTGTGTTGTACGTGAATCATTTAAACTGCTCACTCCCATCAACCTACACCGGGACTGTAGCTCACTTAACACATACTATCCATGTACTTATCCAAACTTCTCTCAAACATTGATACAGACTTTGTGTCCACCCCCTGAGTAAATACAGAGGCAAAATAAAATTTAAGATCCCCCTCCATCTTTTTTGGCTCCACACATGGATGACCATTCTTATTTTCCAGAGGACCGATTCTGTCCTTTGCAATCGTTTTGCTCGTAACATATCTGTAGAACCCCTTAGGATTCTCTTTCATCTTGTCTTCCAGGGCAACCCCATGACTTCTTTTAGCCCTTCTGATCTCTTTCTTAAGTGCTCTCTTGCATTTATTATCCTCAGTAAGCACCTCATTTGTGCCTACCAGCAATGAACCTCCTTTTTGTTGCCAGAAACAACCTGTCCCAATCCACTCCTGCCAGATCCGTTCTCATACCATCCATATTGGCCTTTCTCCAAGTTAGACTCTCAGCCTGCCAACCACACCTATCTTTTTGCATATTTACTATGAAACTAATGGCATTTGACAAACTCTATCCCATCTGCTCCATTTACATTATGGAAGTCCCAGTAAATATGTGGAAAGTTGAAATCACCTAATAGAACAACCTTATGTTCCTTGCAAAGGTCTGCAGATTTATTCCTCTAAATCCCTCGGACTGTTGAATGGTCTGTAATATAGCCCATTAATCTGGTCATACTTTCTTATCTCTCAGGTCCACCCATAATGCCTCACTGGTCGAGATCTCCAGGCTGTCCTGACCGAACATTGCCATAGTAGTTTCCCTGACTAGTAATGCCATCCTTCCCACTCTTATCACATCTAAAACAACAGAATTCTGGAACATTGAGCTGCCAGTTCTGTCCCTCCTGCAACCAAGTCTCACTAATGGCTACAATGTCGTATAATTCCAGATGTCAATCCTTGCCTGAGCTTATCTACCTTTCCTACAATACTTATTACACTGCTCAGGATATTAGTCACAACATGCTCAACCTTTTTGTTCCTGACTTTGCCTGAGGTGTTAACAACATCTGTCTCCATAAGCTGTCCACTAACTCCTCTGACACTCTGGTTCCCATCTCCCTGCAACTCTAATTTAAACCCACTGTGCAGCATTAGTAAACCTTCCCACTAGGATATTACTCCCCTTTCAGTTAAAGTGAAAACCATCTCTTTTGTACAGGTCCCACCTTTTCTGAAAGAGAACCCAGTGATTCAAAAATCTTATGCCCTCCCTCCAACACCACTCCTTAGTCACATATTAAACTGTATAATTTTACTAGTTCCAGCCTCACTAGCATGTGGCATGGCCAGCAATCCTGAGATCACAATCATGGAGTCTTGACCTTTTAATGATCATTAACTCTCTGAATTCACTTTTCAGAACCTCGTCACTCTTCCTATAATTCATCATTGGTACCTACTTGGACCACAACCTCTGGGTGTTCACCCTTTCACTTAAGAGTGCTGAGGACTCAATGAAAGGTGTCCCGGATTGTGGCACCTGGGAGGCAGCAAATCATCCAAGAATCGCATTCTTGTCCACAGAATCCATATGTCCTCTCTATCACCCCTCAGTCTCCTGAATGATCTGGTTCTTGAGAAAATCACTTTTTTTTTCTACCTCCTATTGTTCAGGACCATTCTATACATGAGAACTTGTTTTTTACTGTTCTCTCTGGGTACATAAATGATATTATACACCTTTTGTCCAAGATAACAACTGACCGGTAGGTTCCACATCACAAAATTGCCACACTACGGTGAGAAAGACTACTGCCCTCCTCACCATATTCATTGTCATTGCCATTGTGAGGTTCACCCCTGCCAATCAACTGGGGGGAGGGGATCAAACTAATTAGAAAATCGCTAGGATCAGAAATGTATTATCAAGTACTCTTTGTAGCACTGTGGGACATGACCAGAATTTGAGATAATACTAATGGAGAGAGACAAACTGAGACAAGTCACAGATTGATGAAGGGCAGAAATGGCCCATTCTGGTATGGACAGTGATACAATCAGATGGTGAGTCAGGAAGCCTGATCTGTGGCCAGTTAGAAGATGGGGAATTCCTCCAACTTGAGTTGAAATTCGTAATAATGTGATGTCAGAGCTCACCACAGATTAAAATCTCACCTGAAATATTCTCCTTCACCCATTGATGTGTTTTGCAAATATTTTTACAGGTTAGAATCAGCAGAAAATTTGTGTATGGGAACCTCAAACACAACACCACATCTGTTTTGCTGTCTCTGTTCAGATTTTAAAGGAGTGACCAGATATTTTCTTGGCAACACCAAGATGAAGATGTGTCTCATCCCAGCTGGAAAGGTACTTTGTGTCTGAAATGAACTTTTCTGTTGTAACTCAGTGTAACACACTGGAACCAGGATGTTCCAGCATTTATTCACTGGAGATCAGTTTTCAACTGCATTGATTATGCAAGGGATTCAAAACGTCTGACATCTGACTTTCTGAATTGCCAGAGAATTGATCACAATGAGATATCATTCTCCTTCTCTCAGTGTGAGAAGGGATTTACTCACGGCTTACCTGCAGCCACATCAGTGAGTTCACAGTGGGAAAAATACCATTTACCTGCTCTGTGTATGGGAGGTTATCTACTCAGTCATCCAGCCTAAAGATACATCAGCAATTCACTCTGCAATCGATGCTAAAGATATATCAGAAAATTTACCAGTGAGAGAACGTTGACCTGCTCAGACCATGGGAAGAGTTACAGTCACTCATCCCATCGTGGACACACTACTGAGTTCACCAGGGAGAGAGATCGCTCAACTGTTCTGTGTGTGGAAAGAGCTTCACTCGATCCTCTGAATAGCTGACACACGAGTGAGTTCATACACATTAGAAGCTTTACTTCTGCTTTGAATATGGGAAAAATTTCACTCAGTCATCTCACCTATTGACCCAGCTATCAGTTCACACTGAGGGGAGGCCATTCAATCTGCTCAGACTGTGGGGATTCCTCAGTCATTTCACCTGCTGGTACATCAGTGGGTTCATATGTGAGAGAGACTGTTCCCCTTTTTTTGTGTGTGAAAAAGGATTCACTTAGTCATCTTTTCTACTGGCACACCAGTCAGTTCACACTGGGGAGATGCCGTTGACCTGCTCAGACTGTGGGAAGGCATTCACACACTCATCCACACTACAGAGACACCAGCGTGTTCACACTGGGGAGAAACCATTTACCTGCTCTGAATGTGGGAAGGGATTCACTCAGTCATCTACACTTGTGTCACATTACCGAGTTCACACTGGGGAGAGGCCGTTCACCTGCTCTGAATGTGGGAAAGGATTCACTCAGTCATGTCAACTGAATGAACATTGGCGAGTTCACACTGGGGAGAAACCGTTCAGCTGCACGGACTGTGGGAAAGAATTTACACGGTCATATCACTTGAAAGT
The DNA here is from genome assembly GCF_048418815.1 of Hemitrygon akajei. Lineage (NCBI taxonomy): Eukaryota > Metazoa > Chordata > Chondrichthyes > Myliobatiformes > Dasyatidae > Hemitrygon > Hemitrygon akajei. The sequence goes on along the minus strand of NC_133129.1, from coordinate 83,995,555 downwards.
ACATCAGCGACTTCACACTGGGGAGAGGCCATTCACCTGCTCAGACTGTGGAAAGGGATACACTCGGTCATCTCACTTACTGATACACCAGTTAGTTCACACTGGGGAGAGGCCATTCACCTGCTCAGACTGTGGGAAGACATTCACACACTTATCCACGCTACAGAGACACCAGCGAGTTCACACTGGGGAGAAACCATTCACCTGCTCAGACTGCGGGAAGAACTTCACTCATTCGTCAAATCTGCAGAAACACCAGTTGGTTCACACAGAGGAGAAACCATTCACCTGCTCAGACTGTGGGAAGGGATTCACTCAGAAATCCAACCTGCAGACACATCAGCGAGTTCACACTGGGGAGAGGCCATTCATCTGCTCTGAATGTGGAAAGGGATTCACTCGGTCATCTAACCTACTAGCGCATCAGTTAGTTCACACTGGGGAGATGCCATTCATCTGCTTAGACTGTGGGAAGGCATTCACACACTCATCCACACTACAGAGACACCAGCGAGTTCACACTGGGGAGAAACCATTCATCTGCTCAGACTGTGGGAAGGGATTCACGCAGTCATATCAACTGAATGAACATCAGCGAGTTCACACTGGGGAGAGGCCATTCACCTGTTCAGACTGTGGAAAGGAATTCAGTCGGTCATCAGACTTGAAAGTACATCAGCGAGTTCACACTGGGGAGAGGCCTTTCACCTGCTCATACTGTGGGAAGGGATACACTCGGTCATCTCAATTGAAGGAACATCAGCGAGTTCACACTGGGGAGAGGCCGTTCACCTGCTCAGACTGTGGAAAGGGATTCACTCGGTCATCTCACCTACTGATACACCAGACATTTCACACTGGGGAGAGGCCGTTCACCTGCTCAGACTGTGGGAAGGGATTCACTCAGTCATCTCAACTGAAGGAACATCAGCGAGTTCACACTGGGGAGAAACCATTCAACTGTTCAGACTGTGGGAGGGAATTTGCACGGTCATCTCAACTGAAGTTACATCAGCGAATTCACACTGGGGAGAGGCCATTTGCCTGCTCAGACTGTGGAAAGGGATTCACTCAGTCATCTCAACTGAAGGAGCATCAGCGAGTTCACACTGGGGAGAGGCCGTTCACCTGCTCAGATTGTGGGAAGGAATTCACTCGGTCATCAGACTTGAAAGTACATCAGCGACTTCACACTGGGGAGAGGCCTTTCACCTGCTCAGACTGTGGGAAGCGATTCATTCGGTCATCTCAACTGAAGGAGCATCAACGCGTTCACACTGGAGAGCGGCCATTCACCTGCTCTGAATGTCAGAAGGCATTCACTCAGTCATCCCACCTGCGGACACACCAGCAAATTCACACTGGAGAGAAACCACTCACCTGTTCTGTGTGAGATGGAATTCACTCAGTTATGCATCCTATAGACATACCAATCAGTTCACACTGGGGAGAGGCCAATCACCTGCTCAGACTGTGGGAAGGCATTCACTCAGTCATCTCATCTGAAGGATCATCAGTGAGTTCACAATGGGGAGAGGCTGATAAACTCTGATTGTAGGAAGGGATTCACTTCATTAGTCCACTTGAAGCCACACCAGCGAGTTTACACCGGGATAGATTCTGAACATGGGAAAGAATTCACTCAGTCGTCTACAATTGTGGCATATTACTGAGTTCACACAGGAGGAAATGTTTACATAAGCTATGTGCTGGATATTTAATCATCACAGTTGGTGACTCCAGAGGCAAGTTCAAAAGTGATTTATTATTGACCTCTGCAATTATTGCTGCTGTTCAACAGGATCAGGTTTATTATCACTGGCATGTGTGGTGAAATTTGTTAACTTAGCAGCTGTTCAATGCAGTACATAATATAGAAGAAAAAGAAACAAAAATAAATCAATTACAGTATATTTATATTGAATAGATTAAAAATTACACAAGAAGAGAAATAATATAGATTTAAAAAGTGAGTTAGTGTTCATGGATTCAATGTCCATTTAAGAATCAGATGGCAGAGGGGAAGAAGCTGTTCCTGAATTGCTGAGTATGTGCCTTCAGGCTTATATACTTCCTACGTAACGTTAACTGAGAAAATGATATGTCTTGGGTGCTGGGGGTCTTAATAATGGACGCTGCCATTCTGAGACATTGCTCCTTAAAGATGCCCTGGGTACTTCGTAGGCTAGTCGGAGCCGACTAAATTTATGACCCTCTGCAGCTTCTTTCAGTCCTGTGCGTTAGCCTCCCCCCAACCCCCACCCCCATCTCCATACCAGACAGTGATGCAGACTGTCAGAATGCTCTCCACGATACATCTATAGAAGTTTTTGAGTGTTTTTGTTGGCATAGCAAATCTCTTCAAACTCCTAATGAAGTATACCAGTGCTGCACCCTGGTCACTGGGCAGGAGAGTAGTTTCTTCTACTGATGCTCACCTTTTATGGGACTGGAGTTTAGTATTCTGGATCAGTGAGAAATAAATCAGTTCTATTTTAAACTCTGACTCAGGTACCTACTGAATTTACAACACATCCAGTACACAGTAAGGAGTTAACTCAGCCCAGCTGGTCCCTGTCAGTGTTTCTATTCCACAACAGTCCTTTTAAATCTATTCCTGTGTTCACCTTTCGCTCTCCCTGTGGTGATGGGTTGCAAACGGCCACCACTCTGGGTGAAGAGGTATCCCCTTGAATTTCCTGCATGGCTTTCTGCAGACTGAAGAAGATGAGCTGACTGCAGTTATGTTTGACATGATTTTTGTCCCTCAAACATCTCAGCCAAGGATAAATGACATTGGAAGTTAACTTCCTTATTCCCTGTTCATGTCAAAGCTATGGGTCATTTTCACAGCTTCTGAAGGGTTGCATGTCACAAGCCGGGTTGTTAAAATACATCACTGTCCTACAAAGTCTGAAAGCTGAATGTAGACAGCAAGTTGGATGTTCAATGGAGCAGGTCAGAAACCAGAGATGGGTCAGCACAGGTCAGACGTTGGGGCTCAGGGCAGTGGTAGGGGTAAGAGCACAAGGAGCAGGGAAACTGATGGGGGGGGGGGGTTGGCAACAAATGACAAATAGCAACATTTGGCAATTGATAGAATAAAAAGGTTGATTTAGTCTGTTGACAATGAGTTTATTACTTGTGGGCTCTTGCTGAATTCTTATAAAAATGTTGACAGTGTTGTTGCCAATTGGCAGAAGGGAGGCAATGCTTGTGAACACTTTCACTGGCATTGTTCTTACCCAGAACTCTCTGAGCATCACAGTGTACTTTTAGTGTGAATTGAGTGCACAGGTGTTGAGAGTCTGTTGGATCTGACTGTTTAATTTTAATTCTTATTTTCTTTACAGTTTAACAATTAACTGCTTGTATTTTAGGTAGTGTTTATATACACAACTGTGTACTATACAAGTATAATTCAGGAGCTTTTTTGTACTTTATTAAGTGACTAAGTGTATACTGATAGGTTGATTTTTACTGCAATATTCACCAAGTACTTTCTAATTGGATGATTGTTATCTATAGTTTTTTTTCTTCTTTTTGAGTATAAAAGTAGCTGTTTTATGATAGGTGCTATATCCTTAATTTCTCTGTTCAAGTAGTAGACCTTGTTACTGTTCCTTTCCTGTTTTATCAACTTTTAATAAAACTATCCTGAAGCAACAAGTTTTATGCTTCATTACTGATTTCTAAAAAAAGCTTTGATTTCAACACCAAAGTCGTGTTAATTGGCATGGTTGGCAAGATTTAGAAACATAGAAAATAGGTGCAGGAGTAGGCCATTCGGCCCTTCGAGCCTGCACCACCATTCAGTATGATCATGGCTGATCATCCAACTCAGAACCCTGTACCTGCTTTCTCTCCATTCCCCCGATCCCTTTAGCCGGAAGGGCCATATCTAACTTCCTCTTAGATATAGCCAATGAACCGGCCTCAACTGTTTCCTGTGGCAGAGAATTCCACAGATTCACCACTCTCTGTGTGAAGAAGTTTTTCCTCATCTCGGTCCTAAAAGGCTTCCCCATTATCCTTAAACTGTGATGCCTCGTTCTGGACTTCCCCAACATCGGAAGCAATCTTCCTGCATCTAGCCTGTCCAATCCCTTCAGAATTTTATACGTTTCAATAAGATCCCCCCTCAATCTTCTAAATTCTAGTGAGTATAAGCCTAGTGGATCCAGTCTTTCTTCATATGAAAGTCCTACCATCTCGGAACAATCCCAAACAAATAGAGAATTTTTACTGTCAACAAAAGGAGTAAGAACATTCTTTTATCTTCCAAATTGTCTGAGAAAGTAAGAACTAGTTTCTTTGGCATTCGGTCAGAATCAGGTTTAATATCATTGACATATGTTGTGAAATTTGTTAACTTAGCAGCAGCAGCACAATGCAATACATGATAAATCTAGAAAAACACTGAATTACAGTCAGTTTATATTTTAATAGTTAAATAAGTAGTACAAAAGCAGAAATAAAAAAGTAGTCAGGTAGTGTTCATGGGTTCAATGCCCATTGGGAAATCAGATGGCAGAGGGGAAGGAGCTGTTCCTGAATAATTGAGTGTGTGCCTTCAGGCTTCTGTACCTCCTTCCTCATGGTAACAATGAGAAGAGGCCATGCCCTGGGTGGTGGGATTGTTAATGAGAGATCCCTCCTTTTTGAGGCACCTCTCTTTGAAGATGTCTTGGATACTACAGAGGCTACTGTCCATGGTGGAGCTGTCTAATTTTACAACTCTCTGCAGCTTACTTTGTTCCTGTGCACTAGCCCCCACGCCATACCAGACTGTGATGCAACCAGTTAGAATGTTCTCCACAGTACATCTAGAAATTTGTAAATGTTTTAGTGACATACCAAATCTCATCAGGCTCATAATAAAATGCAGTCACTGTTTTGCCTTCTTTATAGTCGCATCGATTGTCACAGGAGGTTGTGGGGCCAAGTGTTTGGGTATACAGGTGTTTAAGGCAGAGGTTGATAGGATTCTGGTCAGTCAGGGCATGAGGGTTACAGGGAGATCAGCCATAATGAAATGGCAGAGCAGACTCCATGGGTCAAATGGCCTAATTCTGCTCCTATATGGTCTTATGGTTCTAGTTCTGGTTTTTAAGTCATAAAATGGAAATCGGGATTGAGGACTGCTGCATTGTTGTTTAAAAAACATCTGTAAAAAAAGAAACGAATTCTGGTAGAGCCATGTGCAAACTGGTAAAACATTAATTAAAGATGCAAGCTAATAGAGACTAAAAAAAATTCTACATGCTAGTGGAGCATGGGAATTCATTAAATTCAGGTTGCAGAACAACGTTAGAATTTCGACTGCAAACTTAAAATTTTGAGATCGCGGTCAAACTAATAAGAAGTATGAATGAATTAAGATTAAATCAAAACAAAGTTGTGAAACCTTCTGAAAACTCTTACCTGGATAAAACATTTAAACTGGATGAAGTTAATGAAAAAGTCTTGATGAAAAATACCTAAAATGGTAAGTTTATGAAGAGGAAGACATAGAAAATGGCTCTACTGATTTAGAGATACGACTGTGTTTGGGTTGATCAATTGTAAGCAAATGAAAGAGTTAAAGGGATGAGTAAAGTATTTGCTAAAAGAAAGAAACTGCCAACTTGCGATTAACCGCAAAAACAGCAGATAGGACAGCAAAATGTAAAGAACAAGATGGTAATTCAATTGAAGTCACACACACAAAATGCTGGTGGAACTTGTGTTTGTGTGTAGCTTTGGATCTCCAGCATCTGCAGAACCTCTGATGTTTTTAATTCAATTGAAATGTGTTAATCTTAGAAACAATTTGAAAGTGCAATTGCCACTTCAAGGGGAAGGTCCTGCTAGTGATGATACTGCTAGTGTTCTACCCAGGGAATCATCAAACTGTTTCACCATCTGAACTCTGAGGGATTACAGCCTACATCAGAGAGTCTCCTGAGACAGCGACAACATATAAACTCTGAGGAATTACAGGAGAGACATGACGTGGACCCTACACCGGCCCTGAGCAGCTCAAGTCAGGATGGCAGTGATAACACAGTAAGATTGACAGCAATATCACAGCTTGCTCCAATAAAGACCAAGAGCGAGTATTCACACATGACTGAAGATGAAACCATTGTTAATGAATATATTGACAAGCTAGTGGCAGATTATCAACTATTGTTCAACCACTCAACAACCTGCTGAAGATGATCCTGTGACTCTTAATGAAGAACAACAGAAATAATTTTGAACTTTAAAGGTGACATTGTGTACTGCATTTGCATTAAGAAACCCTGATCAAAGATCTGATTCTATACAGTGATGACTCATCAACCATTGAAAATGAATTCAAATGGTTGCTTCTGAACTGAAGTACTGCCTTCAGAAAACATGGCTCATCATATCTCTGTGCAAAAGACAAAACTAAAAGCTTTGATTGAAACCTGTAAATTGGAAGGAGGATGATCAGCTGATATCTATACTGATTTTTGATATGGTTTTGAAGTTGTTCATGATTTTAGAAATTTATAGAGACAAAAAGGGTTTCTAATTGCTGCAAGAATCACCAACTAGTACAAGATCTTATGGATGTCATACAACTTCTGAAAGAGTTTGCTGTGTTAAAATGTAAAAGCCACTCCAAAATGGTACTGGTGTAAACTCTGGAAATGCATTCACAGATAAAATTGAAAGAGAGGCAGCATGGGAAGAAATAAAGTAAATAAAAGAAGTACCAGCAATATATACAGTTAATCTGACAACTGGAATTATAGAAACAAAGTTGAACCCTGTATCAGAGATGAACAAACAAAATTATCTGGCACAACATACACTCCATCGGACACATTCGAGTGCAAAAGATGGTCGACAGATTCTCCTAGTGGTGGGGGAATCTAAAGATCAGGGCATAAATAGAACCTCTGAGTGAAGAACTTTCCCCTCGTGATCCCTTTAACCTTTCCACAGTTTCCAAAGTACCACCAGTTGGGAGTCCCAGTGCCTCTTTCCCCTGACACACAGTCCCGGTGCCTCTTTCTCCTGACACACAGTCCCGGTGCCTCTTTCTCCTGACACACAGTCCTGGTGCCTCTTTCCCCTAACACAGAGTCCCGATGCCTCTATTCCCCTGACATACTGTCCTGATCCCTCTATTCCCATGGCATATAATCTTGGACCCTCTGTTTCCCTGACACACAGCCCCAGTGCCTGTATTTCCCAGTCTCACAGTCCCAGTGCCTCTATTCCTCAGTCACACACAGTCCTGGTGCCTCTGTTTCCCTGATACACAGTCCATTCCTCCTGTTGCCCTGTCACACAGTTCTGGTGCCCTGTATTCCTCTGATACACAGTCCCGAAGCCCTGTCTAGGCTGACACACACACACCCGTGCCTCCCTTGCCATGACAAGACAATCCCGGTCCCTCCGTTCCCCTGCCACACAGCCCCAATACACTGTATACCCCTGACACACAGTCACGATGCCCTGATTGCCCCAATACACAGTCCTGGAGCCTCTATTCCCTTGACACAGAGTCCCTGTGCCCCGTATTCCAATTTCAGATAGACCTGGTGCACAGCATTCCCCTGATACAGTCCTGGTGCCCTGCATTCCCCTTTCACACAGTCCTGCTGCCCTGCATTCCCCTGCAACACTGTCACAGTGCCTTTGTTCCACTGGTACACAGTCCCAGTACCCTGCATATCCCTTTCAAACAACCAATACTGTTTTGCATTTCCCTGACATACAGTCCGGGTGCACAGCATTCCCCTGACACACAGTCGCAGCCTCTCTATTCCACTGACATTCTGTCCCAGTGCCCTGTATACCCCTGACACACAGTCCCAGTCCCTCTATTCCCCTGACACACAGTCCTGGTGTCTCCATTCCCCTGACACACAGTCACAGCCTCTCTATTCCACTGACATTCTGTCCCAGTGCCCTGTATACCCCTGACACACAGTCCCAGTCCCTCTATTCCCCTGACACACAGTCCTGGTGTCTCCATTCCCCTGACACACAGTCGCAGCCTCTCTATTCCCCTGACACACAGTCGCAGCCTCTCTATTCCACTGACATTCTGTCCCAGTGCCCTGTATTCCCCAGACACAAAGTCCTGATGCCTCTATTCCTCTGACACACAGTACTGATGGACACCCTTTCCTTTTTCACACAGTCCCAGTGTCCTGCATTTCCCTTATCCACAGTCCCTGTGCCTTACATTCCCCTGGCACATGGTCCTGATGCCCTGCATTTCCTTCACACACAGTTCCAGTGCCTCTAATCCTATGCCACACAATCCCGATCCCTCTGTTCCTCTGACACACAGTCCCGGGGCACTGCATTCCCCTGACACACTGTCCCAGTGCCTCTATGCCCATGACACACAGTCCCAGTTCCCTGCATTTCCCTTTCACACAGTTCTGGTGTCCTGCATTTCCCTTATCCAAAATCCCAGTGCTCCGTATCCCCCTTTCACATAGTCCTGATCTTTTTGATTTCCCTGACAGTAAGACCCTGACACACAGCCCCAATGCCATGCATTCCCCTTGAACACAGTCCCAGTTCCCTGTATTCCCCTGATACACAGTCCCAGTGCCTTGCATTTCTTGCAACAAATGAGGCGAACCCAAACGCAGGACACAGGCACGGAGATTGAGTTAGGATGCAGACGTGGGCGTGAGCGTTGAACGGCAAGCAGGAGGGAGTGCAGGAAAGCAGGAGGCAGGCAGAACTTATCTTGACACGGAGCGTAGAAAGGAAAGCGGCAGACAAAACTTTTCTTAGCACGGAGAGGCAGAGTTACACAGGTAATCCTCGGTGCTGAAATAAAACTTAGAATACAATGTACTTATCTTGACACGTAGAGACAGAGTTTCACAGGTAAACCTTGGAACTGGAGTTGAACTTAGAAAACTTATCTTGACTTGGAGAGACTGAGTTGCACAGGTAAATCTCGGTACTGGAGTAGAACTGAGAACACACAATCCTAAGGGGCCGGGAAACATTAATTACCACACTGGCAAAACCAACAATCTGGCAACTCGTGGGTGCAAAGCCGGGGTTCTTATACTGCAGGTCTTGATGAAAACCGGGTGTGCCGCCATCAAAGGAAATTAGGAGAAAATGGGGAATTAACGGTCGGGTAATTTCTATTTCAGTGACAGCATTTCTATTTCACACAGTTCTGGTGTCCTGCATTTCTCTTATCCACAATCCCAATGCCTGTATTCCCCTGAGACACGATCCCAGTGCGCTGCATTCTGCTGTTGCATGTTCCCAATGCCTTGCATTTCCTTCACACACAGTCCCGGTGTCTCTATTCCCCTGACACACAGTCGCAATCTCCCTATTCTGCTGACACACTATCGCAGTGCCCTGTATACCCCTGACACACAATCCTGGTCCCTCTGTTACCCTGACACACAGTCCCTGTGCCTCTATTGCCCAGTCACACAGAGCCCCAGTGCCTCTGTTCCAATGGCACACAGACCCAGTATCTCTATTCCACTTACCCTTAGTGCCAGTGCCCTGCACTCTCCCCTCCCCCCCCCCCCCCCACACACACACACAGAGTCCTGGTCCCTTTGATTTCCCTGACACATAGCCCCAATGCCATGCATTCCCCTGGCACTCAGTCCCAGTTCTGTGTATTCCTCTGACACACAGTCCCAATGCCATGTATACTGCTGAAACACAGTCCTGGTCCCTCTGTTCCCCTGACTCACAGTTCCTGTGCCTCTATTTCCCAGTAACACAGAGTCCAGGTGCCTCTGTTCCCCTGATACACAGTCCTGGTTCACAGCATTGCACTGACACACAGTTTCAGTGCCTCTGTTCCCATGTCACACAGTCCCAGTGCCTCCATTTCCCAGTCTCACACAGTCCTGTTTCCATTCCCCTGACACACCATCCCAGAGCCTCTATTCCCCTGACACACAGTTCCAATGCCTCTATTCTTCTGATACTGTCCCAGTGTCTCTATTCCCGACACACAGTTCCAGTGCCTCTATTCCCCTGACACACAGTTCTAATGCCTCTATTCCTGATACTGTCCCAGTGTCTCTATTCCCAACACACAGTTCCAGTGCCTCTATTCCCCTGATACTGCCCCAGTGCCTCTATTCCCCTGATGTAAATCCACACTGCTTTTATTCCCCTGACACACAGTCCCAGTGCCCTGCATTCCCCTGTCACATGGTCCTGATGCCCTGCATTTCCTTCACACACAGTCCCTCTGTTCCTATGATACTCAGTCCAGGTGCCTCCATTCCCGACACACAGTCCTGCTGTCTCTATTACCCTGACACACAGTCCTGGTCCTTCAGCTCCCCTGACACACAGTTGCAGTGCCCTGCGTTCCTGACACTCTGTCCCAGAGCCCTGTATTTCCCTGACAGACAGTTCTGGTGCCTCTATTCCCCTGACACACAGTCCCAGAGCCCTACATTTCCCTTTGGCCCAATGCACAGCATTGTCAGCTGAAGGGCCTGTATTGTGCTGTGGATCTTCTAAGGTTCTATGTTTCTATGTATCACACAGTCTTGGTGTCCTGCATTTCCCTTATACACAGTCCCGGGGCCCTGCATTCCCCTGACACACAGTCCCAATGCCCTGTATTTCCCTGGCACATAGTGCCGTTACCTCTATTCTGCTGATATACAGTTTTGATGCCCTGCATTCCCCTGACAGTGTCCCAAGGCCCTGTATTGTCCTGACACACAGTCCTGGTGCCCTCTATTCCCCTGCACACAGTCTCATTGCCTTTGTTCCACTGACTCACAGTTCAGATGCCCTGTATTCCCCACGCACACAGTCTCAGTGCCTCTATTCCCCTGATACACAGACCCGGTTCTTCTGTTCCTCAGAAACACAGTCCCAGTCCCTGCATTCCTCTTTCACACAGTCCTGATGACTTGCATTTCCCTTACACACAGTCCCAGTCCTGGTCTTCCCGATACAGTCCCATTTCTCTGCATTCCCCTTTCACGCTGTCTTGGTGCCTTGCATTTCCCTGACTCACAGTTGCTTATGTTCTGCTCTCACAGTCCCTGTACCCCTATTCCCTGGCTTGGGAGGCTGCAAGGTGTAAGCCACCGGGTTTACTTTCCTCAGGCTTTGACAGGTCCAATGAAGTTGGGTGCCAATTTTCTAGAGGCAGATCATGAGTGGACAGCCATACCTGCTGCTCAGGCTGTAAAGCAGGTCCCTGTCTTCTCCTTCAGTTCACCTTGTCTCCACCTTCCATGAAGAGGCTAGCAAAATCTCTTGCCCTAATCTATTTTTCTTGCAGCATTGGATGAGATCTTCAGCTGTAGTGACCCCAACTTGGTCTCATGTTCCGGAAAGAGGCAGAGGACAACCAAACTGGCACTTGAACAGTGACATTCTGACACCGAGGTGTTGTGGGCAACCTCTGGCCACAAATGTTCACACCACTCATCAGGTCTTTGAGGTCAGGCATCTTAGGGTCCATTTTAAATCTTAGTTGGTCCACTCCATCTGGCCATTGGACTGTGGGTTGAACCCAGAGAACACGCTCCAGAAATGTGACACAAATTGTAGAACACAATCTGAAACAGTCCACTGGGAAGACCTGGTCCTGGACAAATTTGGCTACCTCTGCCACAGATGGTAACTTGTTGAAGGCAATGGAGCTGCAGGCCTTTGAAAATTGATCCGCAGCTACCATGATGATGGTCCTCCCCCAGAACATGGAAGACCCGTGAAAGTGGAAGTCCATGGAGGTGTTTGCCCATGGTCTGACCAGAACAGGTGAGGGATGGAGGAGCCCTTGAGTTTGGTATGGGGTCCTTGTTCCACACACACACTTCAGATATCAGCATGTATTGTCAAATGTCATTTGCCATTCTGGGCCACCAGAACCCTCAAGGAACTTGAGGACCCTGGTAATCCCTGGGTGAGTGGTTATTCTCGATGAATGTCTCGACTGGAATACCTGTGACCTAACGGAGCTTGGGTCAAAGTCCACCCGGAGGATCATCCTCAGAAGACTCCCCTTGTGTCTCAGCCTTGTGAACCAACTTATCAATCCCACAAAGGATTGGTGCTAACACCTCTACTTGGGGCAAAATGGTGGCAAGTTGCTCCTCTCCTTAGGGTTTGAACTGACGAGACAAGGTGTCTGGTGTTTGTGTCTTTGACCCCAGTCAATAGGTCAGGACAAAGTTAAAATAGTTGAAGAGACCACCTGGCCTGCCTGGAATTCAGTCTCTTGGCCTCCTGAATATAAGCCAGGTTCTTGTGGTCTGTCCAGACAATTAAAGGGTTTTTGGCGCCCCCTCTCCATTCAAGCCAGTGACACCATTCTCGGATTCCCAATATCTTAGTTTCTCTCTGCCAGGGCCAGCTAGCTGGAGAAAAAAGTACACAGATGGAGTTTACTGTCTGAAGGTGATTGTTGAGACAACACTGCACCCATTCGGATGTCAGAGACGTCCACCTCTACAATGGTCCAGGTTAGATGGAAACAGGAGGGGAGCCAAAGTAAGCTACTGTTTAAATTCTGCAAAAGCAGCCTCCACTTCAGTAGTCCAGACAAAGGGGCCTGAGGGTCTCTTAGTTAGAGCCGTCAGTGGAGCTAACACTGAACTGAAGTTCCTGATCAACTTCTGGTAAAAGTTAGCAAACCCCAGGAATTGTTGGACTTGTTTGACACTGGATGGTTGTGGCCAGCCTCTGACTGCCTGGGTCTTCATGGGCCCATCTTGAGACGGAAGTTGGAGGTGAAAACCAAAATTGAAAAGGTTGTCATGTGAAATTCAGACTATCCCAACTTTACACGTCCATTATCTTTACAATGTCCATGACGTGAGCGATGTGCACCACAATGGGCTTCAAGAAGATTAGGATGTCATCCAAATAAACAAAGGCATACTTATGGAGAGAATCCCAGAGCACGTCATTTATAAAGGGCTGAAAAACTGCTGGAGTGTTCTCAAGGCCGAAGGGCATAACCAGGTATTTGTAGTGCCCTGTTGTATTGAATGCAGTCATCCACTCATCGCCTTCCCTTATACAGACCAGACTGTATGCACTCCATAGGTCTAGTTCTGAATACTCTTGCCCCTTGCAGGATCGCAAAGGCGGTATTCATGAATGGAAAGGGTTGGGGAGGGGGTAACGGTTAACCATTTATGAGATTTAATCCTCTAATCAATACATGGCTGCAGGCTCCCATCCTTCTTTTGTACAAAGAAGCCTGTGCTGGCTGGTGAGGAGGAAGGCTGAATGAATCCCATAGCAAAAGCTTCCTTGATATAGTCTTCCATTGCCCTGGTCTTTGAACCTGAGAGTGCGTATGATCAAACATATGGAGGACAGGTACCAGGCAGCAGATCTATAGCACAGTCATAGGATCTGTGTGCTAGAAGAGTTGAGGCTTCCCTCGCTGAAGATCTCTTCTAATTCCTTGTACATGGAAGATACATCGACCTGCCTGAACCCCCCTTCAAAGACGACTCCCGAGGCTCTTCTCCCTCAGCTCACTAGACTCCATCATATCCTCAGAAATGGTAATGAGGTGTTACAGATACTCCTTGTGCCCCCAGGAACAGGCTACAAAGATCTGCATTTGGAAATCTTTCATTTAGACAGGATCTGGCAGCTGGATCCCTTAGGCTTCAGGTTACCTCGCATTGAAGTCTGGTTGTTGATCTCAGGAGAGTCTGGGGATCAGAACAACACGGTGCAAACATACCCTTTTACAATAACTAGACCAAGCATTGATTCTCCCCTCCTCCAGTCCATGGATGAGTTATGCTGGAACAGCCAAGGGTACCTGAGGATCAGAGGTATGAGTGTTAAGTCAATGATGTAGAAACTAATGTCTTCCACATGATCCCCTATCCTCATCTGCAAATCCACAGTCTATTACCTGGATCTGCCCAGAACCTAGTGTGTGACTGTCCAAGACAGCTGCAAGCATGAACTGGCTCAACTCTCCTATGTTGAGCTGACAGGAAGCTCCTAAGAGCAGAAAATTACCCAGTGCCCCAGAGTCCACAAAAGCCTTCACCTGCCTCAGGTTCTTGCCCCAGGTGAACTCCGCCTTCAGCACCAAACCAGAATCTATCGGATTGGGCATAGTAGCTGCTGCTGTCATAATCCTCCTGATACTGGACGGTCTCAGTGGTTCTCCAGACGGCTACAGCTTTGGATGTTTGGCCTGGAGGTGATTTGCTTCCCTGCAGCAATAGCAGCAGCGTTGATTCCAAAGCCAGGGCTTCTCATCAATGGTCAGCCTCAAGTAACCGATCTGCATGGGCTCGACAGAGTCTCAAGCAGGAGACAGGCTGGTCCTGGTCCGAGGTCAGGGTGGGTGGGAGGTGGGTAGAACCGCAATGTTTTGAGGCTGGTCTCGGACTAGCCCTCTTTGGCCTCATAATGTAGTCCCTCTTATACTCTGCCAGACCGTGGTCAAGATGGATGAGCTGGTCGATGATGATCCCTGTTGACTCTCCCAAGGTGAAGACATCCTTTAGTTCATCCTGGAGTTCATGGTAGTAGAGTGGCCAAGGCTTTCCCATTCCAACCACTCTCTTGTGTCTAAGTTTGGAACCTAATGGCTGCTGACCAACTTTCCTGATGCAGCTTCATCAGAATGCCTGAGGCTCTGTTTGCACCAAAGGGATGATAAAAGACCTTTCTCGTGGTGGCCACGAATTCCTCCAAATCCATGCAAATCTCCAGTCTTCATTTCCTAAATGCGGTGGTCCTGGCGAGGGCTCTCCCGGTCAGGAGAAAGATCATAAAGGTCACTTTTCAGTGCTCCAAAAGGAACCCAAATGTTGGATTTTGAACACCGATGAGCATTGAATGATGAAGATACGGCAAGAACCCAGGTCTCCGTTGAATCTCTCCAGGGTCAGAAGATCCACTGGCTCCAAAGAGGCAGCAACAGCCTTACCTGAGTGATTTTGACATCCTCCTTGAGAAAGTTGACTTGGAGGTTGTGTAGCTCCAGGCTCTGTCTAGAAATCTCTCTGTGGCTCGTCAGGGCAGCTGAGAGACTCTGAAGCTCCATTGGATCCATGTTGGCTCATCATACTATGACGAGGGACCTTGACGAGGGTGGTTTGGACCCAAATGCTGGAGTATCTGAGGTTGGAATTGAGACACAGTATCAAGCTGGAATGAGAGCTGAACACAAACAAAACACTAGATGATATCGCTAGTTTGGTTTATGATTCAGCACCGGACCTCAGTTCAAGTGCTCCTTAAATACCTAAACTCCAGAAACATGTTTGCCAATTAGCAGAATGGTCTTGAACCATTAAAGTGGCCACGCCAGCTACCCCTGCTCTGGAGAGTTGGAGCGTCTAAAGCCCGGACGCCAGTGTGGTTGGGAGCATCTTGTAACACTTTAGAATTACTTAAATATACATAAAGACTTGGCCTCCACAGCTGCCTGTGGCAAAGAATTCCACTCTCTGGCTAACGAAATTCTTCCTCATCTCTGCTCTTAAAGGACACCCCTCTGTTCTGAGACTGTGTCTTCTGGTCATAGACACTCCCACCATAGGAAACATCCTCTCCACATGCACTCCATCAAGGCCTTTCACCATTCAATCGGTTTCAATGAGGTGACCCCTCATTCTTCTGAATTCTAGTAAATACAGGCCCAGCACCATCAAAGGCTCTTCATATAACAAGCCATTCAATCCTGGAATCATATTTGTGAACCTCCTTTGAATCCTGTCCAGATTCAGCACTTCCTTTCTAAGATAAGGGGCCCAAAACTGCTCACAATATTCCAAGTGAACCCTCACCTGTGCTTTATAAAGTCTCAACATTTTATCCTTACTTTTATATTCTAGTCCTCTTGAAATGAATGCGTACATCGTATTTGCCTTCCTCACAAAGACTCAACCTGCACATTAATACCACTTAATAAGCTGGTAAGGAAGGTGGGCTCTGTCATGGGCAAAGTACTGGAGAGTTTAACATCGGTAGCTGAGCGAAGGGCGCTGAGTAGGCTACGGTCAATTATGGATAACTCTGAACATCCTCTACATAGCACCATCCAGAGACAGAGAAGCAGTTTCAGTGACAGGTTACTATCGATGCAATGCTCCTCAGACAGGATGAAGAGGTCAATACTCCCCAATGCCATTAGGCTTTACAATTCTACCTCCAGGACTTAAGAACTTTTTAAAAGCTATTAATGCTTTTTGAGACGGTGATTTAGATGCATATCATATTTTTTTTTTACTGAGTTAAGTATTGTATGTAATTAGTTTTGCTACAGCAAGTGTATGGGACATTGGAAAAAAAGTTGAATTTCCCCATGGGGATGAATAAAGTATCTATCTATCTATCTATCTATCTATCTATCTATCTATCTATTAACCTTTAGAGAATCATGCACAAGGACTCCCAAATCCCTCTGCACTTCAGTTTTTTGTATTTTCTCTCCATTTAGAAAATAGTAAATCTTCTCATTTCTTCTACCAAAGTGCTTAACCATACACTTCCCAACACTGTATTCCATCTGCCATGTCTTTGCCCATTCTCCTATTCTAAGTCCTTCTGTAGCCTCTCTACTTCCTCAAAAACTACCTACCTCTCCACCTAGCTTCATATTGTCTGCAAATTTTGCAATAATGCCATCAATTCTATCATTCAAATTATCAACGTATAACGTAAAAAGCATCAGTCCTAACACAGACCCCTGTGGAACACCACTAGTTACTGGCAACCAACCAGAAAAGAGAGCCTCCTTTGCCTCCTGCCAATCAGCTACTTTAACCATGCTAGAATTTTTCTCGTAATAACATGGGCTCATAGCTTGTTAAGCAGTCATGTGTGGTACCTTGTCAAAGGCCTTTGAAAATCCAAGGACGCAACATCAACCAATTCTCCTTTGTCTATCCTGCTTATTATTTCTTCAAAGAATTTCAACAGATTTGTCAGCAAAATTTTCCCTTTAGGAAACCATGCTGACCACAGCCTACTTTATCATGTGCCTCATCCTTAATCATTGACTCCAATATTTTCCCATCAACTGAGGTAAGACTACCAGGCCTATAGTTTCCTTTCTTCTGCCTCTCTCCCTTCTTGGAGAGTGGAGAGACATTTGCAATTTTCCATTCCTCTGGAACCATTTCTAGGGATTCTTGAAAGACCATGATGACCCTACGATCTCTTCAGCCACATATTTCAGAACCCTAAGGTGAACTCCATCTCATCCAGCTGACTCATCTACCTTCAGACCTTCCAGTTTCCCAAGAACCTTCTCTCTAGTAATGGTAACTTCACACACTTCATGACTCCGATACCCGGAACATCCACCATACTGTTAATGTCTTCCACTGTGAAGACTGACGCAAAATATTTATCCAGTTTGTTCACAATTTGCTTGTCCCAATTGCAACCTCTCCAGCATTGTTTTCCAGTGGTCCAACAGCCACTCTCACTTCTCTTTTACACTTTATGGATCTGAAGAAACTTTTGATATCCTCTTTAATATTATTGAATAGCTTACTTTTGTATACCATTTTTACCTTCTTAATGGCTTTTTAGTTGCCTTCTGTTGGTTTGTAAAAGTTTCCCAATCCTCTTTCATTCCTGGAATCATTCTCATGAATCTTCTTTGAACCTTCTCCAGTGTTGGTATATCCTTTCTAAAATAAGGAGCCCAAAACTGCACACAATACTCCAAGTGTCATTTCATGAGTGCCTTATAGAGCCTCAACATCAGATCCTTGGTCCTATATTCTATATCTCTAGAAATAAATGCCAACATTATATTCGCCTTCTTCACCACCGACTCAACCTGGAAGTTAACCTTTAAGGTACCCTGCACAAGGACTCCCAAGTCACTTTGCATCTCTACATTTTGAATTCTCTCCCCATCTAAATAATAGCCTACCTGTTTATTTCTTCCACCAAAGTGCATGACCATACACTTTCCAACATTGTATTTCATTTGCCTCTTCTTTGCCCATTCCCCTAAACTATCTAAGTCTCTCTGCAGGCTCTTTGTTTCCTCAACACTACCCGCTCCTCCGCCTATCTTTGTATCATCAGCAAATATAGACACACATCCATTGATTCCATAGTCCAAATCATTGACATACATTGTAAAAAGTAGCAGTCACAACACTAATCCCTGTGGAATTCCACTGGTAAATGGCAGCCAGCCAAAATAGGATCCCTTTATTCCAACTCTCTGCTTCCTGCACATTAGCCACTGCTCCACCCATGTCAGTGACACCCCTGTAATTCCATGGGCTCTTAGCTTGCTCAGCAGTCTCATGTGTGGTACCTTGTCAAAGGCCTTCTGAAAATACAAGTACACCACTTCTACTGCATCTCCTTGGTCTACCCTGCTTGTAATTTCCCCAAAAATTTGCAGTCAGTTTTTTGACATGATTTTCCTTTCAAGAAACCCTGCTGGCTTTGGCCTATCTTGTCATGTGCCTCCAGGTATTCCGTAATCTTATCCCTAACAATTGATTCCAACAACCTCCCAACCACTGATGTCAGGCTAACAGATCTATAGTTTCCTTTCTGCTGCCTCCCACCCTTTTTAAATAGCAGAGTAACATTTGCAATTTTCCAGTCATCCAGTACAATGCCAGAATCTATCGATTCTTGAAAGGTCATCGTTAATGCCTCCACAATCTCTCCAGCTACTTCCTTCAGAACCCGAGGGTGCATTCCATCAGGTCCAGGAGATTTAGCCACCTTCAGACCATTAAGCTTCCTGAGCACCCTCTCAGTCGTAATTTTCACTGCACATACTTCACTTCCCTGACTCTCTTGAATGTCCAGTATACTGCGGTTGTCTTCCACTGTAAAGACTGATGCAAAATATGCATTCAGTTCCTCTGCTATCTCTGCGTCTCTCATTACAATATCTCCAGCGACATTTTCTATTGGTCCTATATCTACCCTCAACTCTCTTTTACCCTTTATATACTTATAAAAGCTTTTAGTATCTTATTTGATATTAGTCAACAGCTTCTTTTCATAATTCATCTTTTCCTTCCTAATGACCTTCTTAGTTTCCTTCTGCAAATTTTTAAAAGCTTCCCAGTCCTCTATCTTGCCACTAGCTTTGCCTTCACTGTATGCCCTCTCTTTTGCTTTTACTTTGGCTCTGACTTCACCCGTCAGCCACGGTAGTGTCTTTCTTCCATTTGAAAATTTCTTCTTATTTGGAATATATCTGTCTTGCACTTCCCTCATTTCTCACTGAAATCCCAGCCATTGCTGCTCTGCTGTTCTTCCTGTTAGTGTCCTTTTCCAGTCAACCTTGGCCAGTTCCCCTCTCACACCATTGTAATTTCCTTTATTCCACTGAAATACCAACACATTGGAATTTAGTTTCTCCTCAAATTTCAAAGTTAACTCAATCATTTTGTGTTCACTGTTCTCTAAGGGTTGTTAACCATAGGCTGTGTTATTACCTCCGGATCAATGCACAAAACCTAATCCAGCACAGCCAATCCCCTAGTTTAAGAACAACAAGCTGTTCTAAAGAGCCATCCCTTAGACATTCTACAAATGCTCTCTCTTGAGGTCCAGTACTGACCTGGTTTTCCCAATCCACTTTCATGTTAAAATCCCCAACAATTATCATGATATTGCCTTTCTGACATGCTTTTTCTATCTCCTGCGGTAATTTGTAATCCACATCCTGGCTGCTATTCGGAAGCCTGTATACAACTGCCATTAGGGTCCTTTTACCCTTGTCATTTCTTAACTCAACCCGTAGACATCTTCCAATCCTATGTCATCTCTTTCCAATTATTTATTTCTTATACATAGGGCCACACTACCCTCTCTGCCTACTAACCTATCTTTCAGAAACACCGTATGTCCTTGGACATTCAACTCCCAATGGCAGCCATCCTTTAGCCAAGTTTCAGAGATGGCCGCACGTCATATTTGCCAATCTGTAGCTGAATTTCAAGATCGTCCATTCTATTTCTTATGCTGCGTGCATTCAAATATAACACTTTCAATCCAGTATTTTCTGCTTTCTGTTTTAACTGCCCCACACCTCTATGCCCTGTAGCTCATCCCACTGGCTGTAATTATGCCTCCTCTCCTGCCTGTCCTTTGCATCTCTGTTGCATGCTATCTTTTATTTATTTCCGTTTTCCCCTTCCTCAGCCCTATCACTCCGGTTCCCATCCCAATGCCAAATTAGTTTAAACCCTCCCTAATAGTTCTATTAAACTTACCTATTAGGACATTGGACCCCTTTGGGTTCAGGTGTAACCTGTCCTTTTTGTACAGTTTGTACCTCCCCCAGAAGATGCCCCTATGATCCAGGAACCCGAAGGACTGCCCCCTAAACCAGTCTCTCAGCCATGCATTAATATGCCTGATCATGCTATTGTTGTGCTTGTTAGCACGTGGCACAGGCAGCAATCCCGAGATTACTACCTGGAGGTCCTGCTTTTCAGCTTCCTATTGAACTCCCTGAATTCTCTCTTCAAGATCTCCTCCCTTTTTCTACCTATGTCATTGGTACCAACGTGTACCAAGACTTCTGGCTGTTCACCCTCTCACTTCAGAATACTCTGCACCCGATCCGAGACATCCCGTACCCTGGCACCTTGGAGGCAACACAGCATGTGGGTATCTCCATCAGGCTGACAGAACCTCCTGTCTGTTCCCTTCACAATCGAATCCTATGACTACTGCATCCCTAATCTTCTTCTCTCCCTTCTGCACCACAGAACCAGGCTCAGTGCCAGAGACCAGATCACCGAGGTCGTCCTCTGTCAGGTCACTCCCCTCAACAGCATCCAAAACAATATAATGATTACTGAAAGGGATGGCCACAGGGGTGCTACTGTCTGAGCTCTTCCCATTCTTTCCCTGACAGTCACCCACTTATTTAACTCCTGCAACCTCGAGGTAACTAACTCCTTGTAGCTCCTATCTATCTCCTGCTCACTTTCCCTAATCATCATCGAGATCCCTAACACATATGTACTCCAATAATAAATTTTACTTCAAAATTAGACAGTTCAATACTATGGATCTGTGATAAATACATCAGTTCTATTTCAAATCCTGTGTCGCAGGTGCATGGGTCTGTCACATGCCCATTGTACAGTAGAGAGGCCACTCAGTCCAGCTGGTCCCTGCCTCTTTCTGTTCCATATCAGTACCTTTAAATCTACCTCTGTTGTTCATCTCATGACAGCTTGCAACTGTTCACCACTGTGGGTGATGAGGTTTCCCTGGAATTTCCTGCATGATTTTCTACAGACTGAGGTAGACGATGGGCTCACTGTGGTTTTGTCCCTGACATTCCTCATTCTTCAGGGCTCTGGGCCAACAAAGGATATCATAGACGGTTAAACTTCTGTGCTCTTTTCAACATTTTGGGTCATTTTCACTGATTTTGAAGGGATGTGTCTTATGCAGCTCAGTTGTTGCAATACACACTCAAAAGTCTACTATTGTCTGACAGCAGAATGGTGGGTAAATCTTGAATGGGTGAGGCTCAGAAACCAAAGGGAGTCCCAGCAAAAGCCAAGGCTCTGGAGGTCCGGAAAGACGTGGGAGATAGACTTTATCGGGAGGAGAAAGAGGGAATCAAGACCAGGAGTATGTAGCTATCAATGAAAGATTAGCAACATTTGGAAACTGATTGATTGAAAAAATAATTATTTCTGCAAAATGCTGCTTAGATTCTGCCTGTCCTGCTGAGTTCCTCCAGAACTTTCTGTGTGTGGCTCTAATTTTCAGCATCTGCAGAATCTCGTGTTTTCTGTTTGTATTTGTAAGTGGGTTCAATTTTGACATCTGACACACTGAATACCTGTTGATATTGAGTTAAAGTCCCCTCAGAGTGCTCTACATAAGAACACTAACTGGTTTTTGAGCCATATGGCACAGGGTAACCGGAGCTTGCAGACATGTACAATCACCTCAGTTACCCAGACACCTCTGCGCTTCAGAATTTGCCGCTGGTGATCAGACGATCAAATGCGCAGGCGTGAGGGTCGCAGATCTTTCTCGAAATCGCACATGCGCTGAGTGAACAAGACCCTCAGGAGGACAGAGAGAAGGTACGAACAGGGTTGCGGGCGGGGATTTCGTCGGCATCGGCGTCCACAGTACGACTGAGGGGCGATTTCTGTGAGTTTCGGACACACTGTGGCGCTGCACCCCGGGACAGTCCCGATCCTTTTCCTCTCTCAGCTGCACGATCTGTATCCGGGACTCCGGCAGCTTTCGGCTGATGAACCAAAGTGATGGCGCTGTCTATGGCGCATGCGCATTGCTAGGACTGTGACTGCTAGACCGAGATCTCATTCGTGAGGGTTTCTGGGTAAAGAGGCAGCCATGGGTGACCATATCCAGTACATATCCCGCTAGTCCGTGTCCGTTTGGAAGTGCAGATGGAACAAATGGGAGCGGATGGTTCTCCCAGTCACTGTCGAGTTCGAGCTATCTAAATCCAAGGATTAGGAACTATATTTTAGCTCCGAGTAAATCTCAGATGAATAAACTACCTTCTAGTGAATTAAGTATCAGTGACGTCTGAGAAAAAAAGAAAAAAAATCATTCCTTCCTTCAGAGTCAGAGAAAGTAGAGCACACCATCAGGCTCTTCGGCCATTCTAGTCCGCAAACTGCTTACTCCCATTGAACTGAACCGGGACTGAAACTCTGCATACCCTTACTATCCATGTACTTATCCAAACTTCTCTCAAACATTGATATAGACTCTGTGTCCATCTACTGAGTAAATACAAATGCAAAAAAAAAGATTTCACCCCATCTCTTTTGGCTCCACACATGGATTACTATTCTGATCTTCCAGGGGATCAATTTTGTTCCTTGCCATCATTTTGCTCTTAACATATCCAGTGCCACACACTCTCATGGGGGTCTCTATGTAGTGATTAATAAAACTTACCTGGACGCATCTAACAAACACTATCCCAT
Source organism: Hemitrygon akajei (assembly GCF_048418815.1). Classification (NCBI taxonomy): domain Eukaryota; kingdom Metazoa; phylum Chordata; class Chondrichthyes; order Myliobatiformes; family Dasyatidae; genus Hemitrygon; species Hemitrygon akajei. The sequence continues at coordinate 83,972,621 of NC_133129.1, read as the reverse complement.
ATACTCCATTTACATTATGGAATTCGGAGTAAGTATGTGGAAAGTTGAAATCACCAACGATAACAATCTTATATTCCTTGTAACAATCTGCAATCTCTCTGCAATTTGTTCCTCGGACTGTTGGATGGTCTGTAATATAGCCCCATGGTCATATTTTCTTATTTCACAATTCTACCCATAATGGTTGAGATGTGGTTGAGAGTTCCAGGCTGTCCTGACTGAACACTGCCATGACAGTTTTCCTGACTAGTAAGTCCATCCCTCCCGCTCATGTCCAAAACAACAGAACTCTGAGACATTGAGCTGCCAGTCCTGCCCCTCCCGCAACCAAGTCTCACTAATGGCTACAACGTCATAATTCTAGGTGTTGAACCATGCCTGAGCTCATCCACTTTTCCAATGATACTTCTTACACCGGTCAGGATATTAGTCACAACATGCTCAACTTTCTCATTCCTGACTTTGCCTGAGGTGGTAACAACATCTGTCTCCTCAACCACTCCACTAACTGTTCTGACACTCTGGTTCCCATACCCCTGCAACGCTAGTTTAATCTCCACTGTGCAGCATTAGCGAACCTTCCCACTAGGAGATTAGTTTCCCTCCAGTTCAAGTGCAAATTGTCTCTTCTGTACAGGTCCCGCCTTCCCCAAAAGAGAGCCCTGTGATCCAAAAATCTTATGCCCTCCCTCCTACAGCAATTCCTCAGCCACGTATTAAACTGTATAATTTCCCTACTTCTAGCCTCACTAAAATTTGGCATGGCCAGCAATCCTGAGTTGGCAATCCTAGAGTCTTGACCTTTAACTTGCATTAACTCTCTGAATTCACTTTGCAGAACCTCATCACTCTTCCTACCTATGTCATTGGTACCTGCTTGGACCATGACCTCAGGGTATTCAGCATTTCACTAAAGAAAGCTGAGGACTCAATGTCAAGGTGTCCTGCACTGTGGCACCTGGGAGGCAACATGCCATCCAAGAATCACATTCTTGTCCACAGAACCTCTTTCCTGTTCCCCTAACTAACGAAACTCCTATCACCGCAGCTCGTCTGTTATCCCACTTCCCTTCTGAGTCACAAGGACCTGACTGCTGTGAGATTTCTCTGCTAGGTCATCCCCTCCAAAGTGGTATATCTGTGTTGAGGGCCGTTTATCCCCTTTTCCCTTCCTGTCACCCAGTTTCCGGTGTCCTGCACCTTGGGGGTAACTACCTCTTTATATGTTCTCTCTGTCACTCCCTCAGCCTCCTGAATGATCTGGATCTTTTGAAAATCACTTTTACTTATATCTCTGACTGTTCTGTACCTTTCTCTACACGGGAACTTGTTTTCTACCATTCTCTCTGGGTACATAAATGATATTATACCTTTGACCTAAGTAACAACTGACCTGTAGGTTCCACATCACAAAATTGTCACACTCCGGTGAGAAAGACTACTGCCCTCCTCACCATATTCATTGTCATTGCCATTGTGAGGTTCACCCCTGCCAATCAACTGGGGGGAGGGGATCAGACTAATTAGAAAATCTCTAGGATCAGAAATGTATTATCAAGTACTCTTTGTAGCACTGTGGGACATGACCAGAGTTTGAGATAATACTAATGGAGAGAGACAAAGTCTCAAGTCACAGATTGATGAAGGGCAGAAATGCCCATTCTGGTATGGACAGGGATACAATCAGATGGTGAGTCAGGATGCATGATCTGTGGCCAGTTAGAAGATGGGGAATTCCTCCAACTTGAGTTGAACTTGGTAACAATGTGATGTCAGAGCTCACCACAGACTAAAATCTCACCTGAAATATTCTCCTTCACCCATTGATGTGTTTTGCAAATATTTTTACAGGTTAGAAATGGCAGAAAATTTGAGTATGGGAACCTCAAACACAACACCACATCTGTTTTGCTGTTTCTGTCCAGATATTTAACGAGTGACCAGATATCTTCTTGGCAACACCAAGATGAGTATGTGTCTCAACCCAGCTGGAAACGTACTTTGTGTCTGAAGTGACCTTTTCTGTTGTAACTCAGTGTAACCCACTGGAACCAGGGTGCTCCAGCATTTATTCACTGGAGGTCAGTTTTCAACTGCATTGATTATGCAAGGGATTCGAAACGCCTGACATCTGACTTTCTGATTTGCTAGAAAATTGATTGCAGTGAGATATCATTCTTCTTCTCTCACTGTATGAAGGGATTTACTCACAGCTTACCTGCAAACACACCAGTGAGTTCACAGTGCGAAAAATACCATTCACCTGCTCTGTGTGTGGGAGGGGATCTACTCAGTCATCCAGCCTGAAGATACATTAGCAATTCACACCGTAATGAAATGCTCCACGTGTTTTGACCTTGGGAAGCAATGATGCTGAAGATATATCAGAAGATATATCAGAAGATATCAGAAGATATATCAGAAAATTTACCAGTGAGAGAACACTGACTTGCTCAGACCGTGGGAAGAGATTCAGTCACTCATCCCATCTTGGACACACCACTGAGTTCACCAGGGAGAGAGATCGCTCAACTGTTCTGTATGTCGGAAGAGCTTCACTCGGTCCTTTGAATAGCTGACACATGAGTGAGTTCATACTCATTAGAAGCTTTACATCTACTCTGAATGTGAGAAATCTTTCACTCAGTCATCTCACTATAAACCCAGCAAGCAGCTCACACTGAGGAAAGGCCATTCACCTGCTCAGACTGGGAAGGGATACATTCAGTCATTTCAGCTGTTGGTACACCAGTGGGTTCATAGGTGAGAGAGGACATTTGTCTTTTTCTGTGTGTGGAACGGGATTCATTTCATTGTCTTTACTACTGGCACACCAGTCAGTTCACACTAGGAGGATGCCGTTAACCTGCACAGACTGTGGGAAGGTATTCACACACTCATCCACACTACAAAGACACCAGCGAGTTCACACTGGAGAGAAACCATTCACCTGCTCCAAATGTGGGAAGGGATTCACTCAGAAATCCAACCTTGTGTCACATTACCGAATTCATACTGGGGAGAGGCCGTTCACCTGCTCTGAATGTGGGATTAGTTTCTCTCAGTCATGGCAACTGAAGGAACATCAGCGAGTTCACACTGGAGAGAAACTTTTCACCTGTTCAGATTGTGGGAAGGAATTCACTCGGTCATCAGAGTTGAAAGTACATCAGCGAGTTCACACTGGGGAGAGGCCATTCACCTGCTTAGACTGTGGGAAGGCGTTCACACACTCATCCACACTACAGAGACACCAGCAAGTGCACACTGGGGAGAAACCATTCAGCTGCTCTGACTGTGGGAAGGCATTCACTGACTCATCCATGCTACAGAGACACCAGCGACTTCACACTGGAGAGAGGCCATTCACCTGCTCAGACTGTGGGAAGGGATTCACTCAGAAATCCCACCTACAGACACACCGGCGAGTTCACACTGGGGAGAAACCATTCACCTGCTCTGAATGTGGGAAGGGATTCACTCAGTCATCTACCCTTGTGTCACATTACCGAGTTCACACTGGGGAGAGGCCGTTCACCTGCTCTGAATGTGGGATTGGATTCTCTCAGTCATGGCAACTGAAGGAACATCAACGAGTTCACACTAGAGAGAAACCATTCACCTGTTTAGATTGTGGGAAGGAATTCACTCGGTCATCTGAACTGAAAGTACATCAGCGACTTCACACTGGAGAGAAACCATTCATCTGCTCAGAATGTAGGAAGGCATTCACAGACTCATACACACTACAGAGACACCAGCGAGTTCACACTGGAGAGAAACCATTCACCTGCTCTGAATGTGGGAAGGGATTCACTCAGTCATCTACACTTGTGTCACATTACCGAGTTCACACTGGGGAGAGGCCGTTCATTTGCTCTGTATGTGGGAAGGCATTCACTCAGTCATGTCACCTGAATGAACATCGGCGAGTTCACACTGGAGAGAAACCGTTCACCTGCTCAGATTGTGGGAAGGAATTCACTCGATCATCAGACTTGAAAGTACACCAGCGAGTTCACACTGGGGAGAAGTCATTCACCTGCTCATACTGTGGGAAGAACTTCACTCATTCGTCAAATCTGCAGAAACACCAGTTGGTTCACACTGGGGAGAGGCCATTCCCCTGCTCTGAATGTGGAAAGGGATTCACTCGGTCATCTCACCTACTGATACACCAGTTAGTTCACACTGGGGAGAGGCCGTTCACCTGCTCAGACTGTGGGAAGGCATTCGCACACTCATCCACACTACAGAGACACCAGCGAGTTCACACTGGGGAGAAACCATTCACCTGCTCAGACTGTGGGAAGACATTCGCGCATTCATTCACGCTACAGAGACACCAGAGAGTTCACAGTGGGGAGAGGCCATTCACCTGCTCAGACTGTGGGAAGGGATTCACTCAGTCATCAGTCTTGAAAGTACATCAGCAAGTTCACAGTGGGGAAAGGCCATTCACTTGCTCAGACTGTGGGAAACAATACACTCGGTCATCTCAACTGAAGGAACATCAGCGAGTTCACACTGGGGAGAAGCCATTCACCTGTTCTGTGTGAGAAGGGGTTCACTCAGTTAATGCAACCAAGAGGCATACCAGTCAGTTCAAATTGGGGAGAAGCCATTCACTTGTTCTGTGTGGGAAGGGATTCACTCAGTTCTGCATCCTACAGGCAAACCAGTCAGTTCACACTGGGGAGAAGCCATTCACTTGCTCTGAATTTGAGAAGGGATTCACTCAGTTATCCCACCTGCAGACACACCAGTGTGTACACACTGAGAGGAGGCCATTCACCTGTTCTATATGGGGATTCATCAGTGATTCAAGTTACAGGTACACCAATCAGTTCACACTGGGGAGAGGCCAATCACCTCCTCAGACTGTGGGAAGGGATTAACTCAGTCATCTCATCTGAAGGAACATAAGCGAGTTCACAATGAGGAGATGCTGTTCAACAGCTCTGAATGTAGGAAGGGATACACTCAGTCCACTTGAAGACACAACAGTGAATTTACTCTGGGATAGATTCTGAACATGGGAAGGGATTCACATGCTCATCCACAATTGTGGCGCTTTACTGAGTTCACACTGGGGAAAATGTTTACGTAAGCTACGTGATGGATATTTAATCATCACAGATGGTGACTCCAGAGGCAAGTTCAAAAGTGATTTATTATTGACCTCTGCAATTATTGCTGCTGCTCATCATACCCAGTGCTGCAACCTGGTCACTGGGCAGGAGAGTAGTTTCTTCTACTGATGCTCACCTTTTATGGGACTGGAGTTTAGTATTCTGGATCAGTGAGAAATAAATCAGTTCTATTTTAAACTCTGTCTCAGGTACCTACTGAATTTACAACAGATCCAGTGCACAGTAAAGAGTCAACTCAGCCCAGCTGGTTCCTGTCAGTGTTTCAATTCCACAACAGTCCTTTTAAATCTATTGCTGCATTCACCTCTTGCTCTCCCTGTGGTGATCAGTGGGTGAAGAGGTTTACATTTCCTGCTGAGTGTAGTTATGTCTGACCTGGGTTTTGTCCCTCAAATCTCTCAGCCAAGGGTAAATGACATTGGAAGTTAACCTCCTTATTCCCTGTTCATGTCAAAGTTATGGGTAATTTTCACTGCTTCTGAAGGGTTGCGTGTCACAAGCCGGGTTGTTAAAATACTGTCCTACAAAGTCTGAAAGCTGAATTTGGACAACAAGTTGGATGTTTAATGGAGCAGGTCAGAAACCAGAGATGGTCAGCACAGGGTAGATGTTGGGGCTGTGGGCAGTGGTAGGGGTAAGAGCACATCAGGAGCAGGGAAATGGGGGGCGGGTAGCAACATTTGGCAGTTGATTGAATAAAAAGGTTGACTTTGTCTGTTGAAACACTGCCTGTTGATAATGAGTTTATTACCTGTGGGCACTTGCTGAATTCTCATAAAAATGTTGACAGTATTGTTGCCAATTGGCAGAAGGGAGGCAATGCTTGTGAACACTTTCACTGGCATTGTTCTTACCCAGAAATCTCAGCATCACAGTGTACTTTTAGTGTGAATCGAGTGCACAGGTGTTGAGAGTCTGTTGGATCTGACTGTTTAATTTTAATTCTCATTTTCTTTACAGTTTAACTATTAATTATCTGCTTATATTTTAAGTAGTGTTTAGAAACATAGAAAACCTACAGCACAACACAGGCCCTTTGGCCCACAAAGCTATGCCGAACATGTCCCTACCTTAGATATTACCAAGAGTTACCCATAGCCCTCTATTTTTTCTAATCTCCATGTACCTGTCCAGGAGTCTCTTGAAAACTCTTATCGTATCCACCACCGTCGCTGGCAGCCCATTACATGCACTCACCACTCTGCATAAAAAAACTCCCTGACATCTCCTCTGAACCTACTTCCAGGCACCTTAAAATTGGGCCCTCTTGTGGTAGCCATTTCAGCCCCGGGAAAAAGCCTCTTGACTATCCACACGATCAATGCCTCTCATCATCTTATACACTTCTATCAAGTCACATCTCATCCTCCGTCACTCCAAGGAGAAAAGGCCAAGTTCACTCAACCTATTTTAAAAAGGCATGTTCCCCAATCCAGGCAACATCCTTGTAAATCTCCTCTGCACCCTTTCTATGGTTTCCACATCCTTCCTGTGGTGAGGCGACCAGAATTGAGCACAGGACTCCCAAGTGGGGTCTGTCCAGGGTCCTATATAGCTACAACATTACCCGTCGGCTCCTAAACTCAATCTCACGATTGATGAAGGCCAATGCACCATATGCCTTTTTAACCACAGAGTCAATCTGCGTAGCAGCTTTGAGTGTCCTATGGACTTGGACCCCAAGATCCCTCTGATCCAACACATTGCCAAGATTCTTACCATTAATACTATATTCTGCCATGATATTTGACCTACCGAAATGAACCATTTCACACTTATCTGGGTTGAACTCCATCTGCCAACTCTCAGCCCAGTTTTGCATCCTGTCAATGTCCCACTGCAACCTTTGACAGCTCTCCACACTATCCACAACATCTGCAACCTTTGTGTCATCAGCAAATTTACTAACCGATCACTCCACTTCCTCGAGGAAATCTGCAGATGCTGGAAATTCAAGCAACACACAGAAAATGCTGGTGGAACACAGCAGGCCAGGCAGCATCTATAGGGAGAAGCTGCCTGACCTGCTGTGTTCCACCAGCATTTTGTGTATGTTCCTCCACTTCCTCATCCAGGTCGTTTATAAAAATCACAAAGAATAGGGGTCCCAGAACAGATCCCTGAGGCACATCACTGGTCACCAAACTGCATGCAGAATATTAACTGTCTACAACCACTCTGCCTTCTGTGGGCAAACCAGTTCTGGATCCACAAAGCAATGTCCCCTTGGATCCCATAACCCTTTACTTTCCCAATAAGCCTTGCACAGGGTACATTATCAAATGCCTTGCTGAAATCCATATACACTACATCTACTGCTCTACCTTCATCAATGTGTTTAGTCACATCCTCAAAAAATTAAATCAGTCTCATAAGGCATGACCTGCCTTTGACAAAGCCATTTTTATATGCATAACAGTGTGATATAAAAATATAATTCTGGAGCTTTTTTGTACTTCATTAAGTGACTAAGTGTTTTCTGATAGGTTGATTTTTAAGGCAATGTTCACTAAGTACTTTCTAATTGCATTAATGGTATCTATAAATTTGAATGGAATTTTTCTTCTCTTTGAGTATAAAAGTAGTTGTTTTATGCTGGGTGCCATATCTTTGATTTCCCTCTTCAAGTAGGAGACCTTGTTACTGCTCCTTTCCTGTTCTATCAACTTTTAATAAAACTATCCTGAAGCAACAAGTTTTATGCTTCATTATTGATTTCAAAAAAGCCTTGATTTAAACACCGAAGTCTGTCATTTGGCATGGTTGACAGGATTTAAAACTCGGCACAATCCCAGACAAATGGAGAATTTTTGGTGTGCAACAAAAGGGGTAAGAACATTCTTTTATCTTCCAAATTATTGGGAAAATAAGAACTAGTTTCTTTGGAATTCCATCAGAATCAGGTTTAATATCATTGGCATATGTTGTGAAACTTAGCGGCAGCACAACGCAATACATGATAAATCTAGAAAAACACTAAATTACGGTCAGTATATATATATTTTAATAGTTAAATATGTAGTACAAAAGCAGAAATAAAAAAATAGTGAGGTAACTGTTCATGGGTTCAATGTGCATTGGGAAATCAGATAGCATAGGGGAAGAAGCTGTTCCTGAATCTCTGAATGTGTGCTTTCAGGATTCTGTACCTGATCATTGTTTCTGATGGTAACAATGAGAAGAAGCAGTGCCCAGGGTGTTGGGATCCTTAATGAGAGATGCCTCCTTTTTGAAGCACTGCTCATTGAAGATGTCTTGGATACTACAAAGGGTAGTGTCCAATGTGGAGCTGTCTAATTTTACAACTCTCTGCAGCTTACTTTGTTCCTGTGCAGTAGCTCCCACGCCATACCAGACTGTGATGCACCAGTTAGAATGCTCTGCACGGTACATCTGTAGAAATTTCTGAGTGTTTCAGTGACATACCAAATCTCCTCAAGCTCATAATGAAATACCATCACTCTTTTGCCTTCTTTATAGCTGCATCGATTGCCACAGATGGTTGTGGGGCTAAGTGTTTGGGTATACAGGTATTTAAGGCAAAGGTTCGGAAGATTCATGATCAGTCAGGGCATGAAGGGTTACAGGGAGATCAGCTTTAATGAAATGGTGGAGTAGACTCCATGGATCAAATGGCATAACTCTGCTCCTATATGATCTTTTGGTTCTAGTTCTGGCTTTTACATCATAAAATGTAAATTAGGATTGATGACTGCTGCCTTGTTTAAAAGAAAATCTGTTAAAAAAAGATACGAATGCTGATAGAGCCATGTAAAAACTGGTAAAACACCAAATAAATATGCAAACCAATAAGACAAAAAAATAAATTCTACATGCTAGCAGGAATGTATTAAATTTGGGTTGCAGAACAACATGTTAGAATTTCAACTGCAAACTGTTAAAATGAGCTAATGGTCAAATTAATAAAAAGTATGAATGAATTAAGATCCAAAGAAATTTGTGAAACCTTATGAAAACTCCTACTTGGATAAAACATTTAAGCTGTATGAAGTTAATGAAAAAGTGGATGAAAAATACCTAAAATGGTAAGTTTATGAAGAAGTCATGTGTAAGTCTGGAAAATGACTCTACTGATTCAGAGATAAGACTGTTTGGTTTGATCAACTGTGAGAGAGTGAAAGTTAACAAGACGAGGAAAGTATTCACTAACGGAAAGAAATGGCCAACTTGCAATAAGCTACAAAAACAGCAAGATAGGACAGCAAAATGTAAAGAACAAGATGGTCAAACACGAGGAAATCTGCAGATGCTGGAAATTCAAACAACAACACACACAAAATGTTGGTGGAACACAGCAAGCCAGGCAGCATCTATAAGGAGAAGCACTGTCGACGTTTCAGGCCGAGACTCTTCATCAGAACAAGATGGTAATTGAAGTCACAGACACAAAATGCTGGTAGAACTGCGTTTGTGTAGCTTTAAATTTCCAGCATCTGCAGAATCCCTTATGTTTTTAATTCAATCAAAATGTGTTAATCTTAGAAACAAATTGAAAGCACAGTCGCCACTTCAAGGGGAAGGCCCCACTGGTGATGATACTGTTAGCGCTCTGCCCAGGGAATCATCAGACAGACTCCCTAAACAGTTTCACCATTTGAACTCTGAGGGATTACAACCTACATCAAAGAGTCCTCCAAGACAGTGACACCATTTGAACTCGGGAATTACTGGAGGGACCTGACATAGAACCTGCACCGACCCCTAGCAACTCAAGTCAGGATGGCAGTGATGACACAATAAGATTGAAAGCATTGTCACAGCTTACTCCAGTAAAGACCAAGGGAGTGTAGACATATTGGAATGAAGATGAAACCATTGTTAATCATTCTGACAGGCTGTGTCACTGTCTGGTATGGGGAGCTAATGCACAGGACTTGAAAGAAGCTGCAGAGGGTTGTAAATTTAGTTGGCTTTATCCTGTGTACTAGCCTACAAAGTGCCCAGAACATCTTCAAGGAGAGGTGTCTCATAAAGGAAGATTCCATTATCAGGGCCCTCCAGCACCCAGGGCATGCCCTGTTCTCACTGTTACCATCAGGTAGGAGGTACCGAAGCCTGAAGGCACACACTCAATGATTCAGGAACAGCTTCTTATCCCTCTATTATCTGATTCCTAAATGGACATTATCCCCTAGAACACTACCTCACTTTTTAAATATATATTATTTCTGTTTTTGTACGATTTTTAATCTATTCAATATATGTATGATGTGATTTATTTATTTATAATTATTCTTTTTTTAATATTATGTATTGCATTAACTGTTGCTGCTAAGATAACAAATTTCGCAGCACGTGCTCGTGATAAACCTGATTGTGATTCAATGTATTGACAAGCTCGTGGCAGATTATCAACTATTGCTTAACCACTCAACAACCTGCTGAAGGACAATAAGTACTCAGACTCCTAATGAAGAATAACAGAACACATTTTAAACTTTAAAGGTGACATTGTGTACTGCATCTGCATTAAGAAACCCTGATCAAAGATCTGATTCTGTACAGAAATGACTCATCAACGTTTGAAACAGGAGTTCAAATGGTTGTTTCTGAACTGAAGTGCTGGCTTCTGGAAACATGATTAGATAGATAGATAGATAGATAGATAGATAGATAGATACTTTATTCATCCCCATGGGGAAATTCAACTTTTTTTTTCCAATGTCCCATACACTTGTTGTAGCAAAACTAATTACCGTAGATTCCGGATTTTAAGCCGCTACTTTTTTCCCACATTTTGAACAGCTTTGAACTCTGCGGCCTTTAATTCAGAGCGGCTAATACATTATTTTTTTCATGCCGCCTCGTAAACATTTTGCCTCGTAACAGTAGACCAATAAAATTGATGAGTAGTTCACAGAGGTCCAATGAAATTGTACGATAAATCAAGCGCACTTTCACAATTAAATTATTGTAAATCAGTCATTTGTACTCACCCTCATCAACATGGAAAACACTCGAAGAAAAGCATTGTGCTGCCTTTATGGCAGTTATTTAGTTTATAATATTTTCGCTTAGTAATTCATTTTCTAGTTAAAGTTAGAAGAGTTTTAACTATATTTGTTTTCTGTACTACATCGCGGGATGCTATGACGTCACACCCGGTTTCGCCGCGTCTTGTGGGATACCAGTTTGCGATAAACGGGAAGGAAGGGGTCGAGCGGCGGAGCGAAAACGCTGCTTTTAAGTTAAAGGCGATCAATAACTTTTCCTGGTAGGCTGCAGTATATATATTTTTTACCAGTCGTTATGAGATATTGGAATGTTGTTCAGTAAAGAAGTATACGCAACGTATATTTAAAAGTAGCCGCGTTACGGGCACGGTTCGAAAAAAAGCATTTGCAATATGTATTTGTTTTTGTTACCATATGGATTTAATTAAAAGTTAAAAAATCCTCACGTGTAATATCTTTCTGTGTAAATATCTCATATTACAACGTGGGACACCTGCGGCCGAAAATCCAGTGCGGCCTAAAATCCGGTGCGGCCTTTACAAGTAAAAAATTGATTTTATTTCTAAAATTAGAGCCAGCGGCTTTTAATCAGGTGCGCTCTGTAGTCTGGAATCTACGGTACATACAATACTTAACTCAGTAAAAAATATGATATGCATCTAAATCACTATCTCAAAAAGCATTAATAATAGCTTTTAAAAAGCTTCCTTGTACCTCCGTGCATAGGACAAAACTAAAAGCTTTGATTGAAGCCTGTAAATTGGAAGGAGGATGATCGCCTGATATCTATACTGATTTTTGATAAGCTTTTGGAGTTGTTCATGATTTTAGAAACATATAGAGACAAAGAGGTTTCTAATTGCTGCAGGACCCCAATCAAGAATGGCCAACTAGTACAAGATCTTATGGATGACATACAACTGCTGAAAAATTGCTGTGTTAAAATGAAAAAGCCACTTCAAAATGGCTACAAGTGTAAGCTGTGGAAATGCATTCACGGAGAAAATTGTAAAAGAAGCAGCATGGGAAGAAATAAAGGAAATAAAAGAAGTACCAGCAATATATACAGTAAATCTGGCAACTGGAATTATAGAAACAACGTTGAACTCTGTATCACAGATGAACAAATGATTAACTGGCCCAGAATACACTATATAGGACACATTGGATTGCAAAAGATGGTTGACAGATTCTCTTAATGGTGGTGGAATCCAAAGTTCAGGACATAAATCGACCCTCTGAGTGAAGAACGTTCCCCTCATGATTCCTTTAACCTTTCCATGGTTTCCAAAGAAGTACCGGTTGGGAGGTTAATTGGTCATTGTAAATTGCCCCATGATTAGGCTAGGGATAAATTATAGATTGCTGAGTGGCACAGCAGGAAGCGGCTGAAGGGCTTACTCTGCACTGTATGGCAACAATAAATAAATTCCATTTGCCATTTTTCCAGCTGGTCCAGATCTCGCAACCTTCCTCACTGTGCACTATACCCTGCTTTTTCTATCTCCTGCTGTAATTTGTAATCCACATCCCGTCTGCTGTTTGGAGGCCTGTATACAACTGCCATTATGGTACTTTTACCCTTGCCATTTCTTATCTCAGCCCGTAGAGACTCTACACCTTATGATCCCATGTCAGCCCTTTCTAATGATTTAATATAATTTCTTATACACAGGGCCCCTCTACCTACTAACCTATCTTTCTGATACACCATATATCTTTGGATGTTCAGCTCCCAATGGCAGCCATCCTTTAGCCAAGTTTCAGAGATGTTCACAACGTCATACTTGCCAAACTGTAGCTGAATTTCAAGATCGTCCATTTAATTTCTTATGCTGTGTGCATTCAAATATAACACTTTCAGTCCAGTATTTGTTGCTTTTTGTTTTAACTGCACCTCACCTCTTTTGTCCTATAACTCACCCCACTGGCTGTGATTATGCCTCCCTCATCTCCTGCCTGTCCTTTCTATCATCTCTGTTGCACACTATCTTTGATTTAATTCTGTTTTCACCTTCCTCAGCCCTATCATTCTGGTCCCCACCCCCCTGTCAAATTAGTTTAAACCCTCCCTAACAGCTTTATTAAACTTACCTGCTAGGACATTGGACCCCTTTGGGTTCAGGTGTAACCCATCCTTTTTGTACAGGTTGTACCTCTCCCAGAAGAGGCCCCAATGATCCAGGAACCCAAAGGCCTGCCCCCTACACCAGTCTCTCAGCCATGCATTAAAATGCCCGATCATGCTCTTCATGCGCTCATTATCACGTGGCACAGGCAGCAATCCTGACATTACTACCCTGGAGGTCCTGCTTTTCAGCTTCCTACCCAACTCACTGAATTCTCTCTTCAGGACCACCTTCCTTTTTCTACTTCTGTCATTGGTATCAACGTGTACCATACTCCATAGTCATAAAGCATACTCCAAGTCTTCTGCATTTTGAAAGACTCAGTAGTCCTATCCTCAAAGAGGCTTTGAGGAAAGAGAAACAGAATAAAGGGTGTACAGGTAGTAAGGTAGAAGGGTTAAAGTGTGTGTACTTCAATGCAAGAAGAATTAGGAACAAAGGTGATGAACTGAGAGCTTGGATACATACATGGAATTATGATGTAGTGGCCATTACAGAGACTTGGCTGGCACCAGGGCAGGAATGGATTCTCAGATTTTGGTGCTTTAAAAGGGATAAAGGAGGGGGGAAGGGGAGGAGAGGTGGCGTTACTGGTCAGGGATACTATTACAGCTACAGAAAGGGTGGGTAATGTAGCAGGATCCTCTTTTGAGTCAGCATGGGGAGAAGTCAGGAACAAGAAGGGAGCAGTTACTCTACTGGGGGTATTCTATAGGCCCCCCGGTAGCAGCAGAGATACCAAGGAGCAGATTGGGAAGTAGATTTTGGAAAGGTGCAAAAATAAGAGGGTTGTTATCATGGGTGACTAACTTCCCTAATATTGATTGGCACCTGATTAGTTCCAATGGTTTAGACGGGGCAGAGTTTGTTAGTGTGTCCAGGACGGATTCCTGTCACAGTATGTTGACAGGCTGACTAGGGCGAATGCCATACTAGATCTAGTATTAGGTAACGAACCGGGTCAAGTCACAGATCTGTCAGTGGGTGAGCATTTGGGGGATAGTGATTACCGCTCCCTGGCCTTTAACATTATCATGTAAAAGGATAGAATCAGAGACGACAGGAAATTTTTTAATTGGGGAAGGGCAAATTATGAGGCTGTAAGGCTAGAACTTGCAGGTGTGAATTGGGATGATGTTTTTGCAGGGAAACGTACAGGGACGTGTGGTCAATGTTTAGGGATCTCTTGCAGGATGTTAGGGATAAATTTGTCCCAGTGAGGAAGATAAAGAATGATAGGGTGAAGGAACCATAGGTGACAAGTGAGGTGGACAATCTAGTCAGATGGAAGAAGGCAGTATATGTGAGGTTTAGGAAGCAAGGATCAGATGGGTCTATTGAGGAATATAGGGTAGCAAGAAAGGAGCTTAAGAAGGGGCTGAGGAGAGCAAGAAGAGGGGGCATGAGAAGGCCTTGGTGAGTAGGGTAAAGGAAAACCCCAAGGCATTCTTCAATTATGTGAAGAACAAAAGATTCACAGGAATGAAGATAGGACCGATTAGAGATAAAGGTGGAAAGATGTGCCTGGAGGCTGTGGAAGTGAGCGAGGTCCTCAATGAATACTTCTCTTCGGTATTCACCAATGAGAGGGAATTTGATGACGGTGAGGACGATATGAGTGAGGTTGATGTTCTGGAGCATGTTGATATTAAGGGAGAAGAGGTGTTGGAGTTGTTAAAATATATTAGGATGGATATGTCCCCGGGGCCTGATGGAATATTCCCTAGGCTGCTCCACGAGGTGAGGGAAGAGATTGCTGAGCTTCTGGCTAGGATCTTTATGTCCTCGTTGTCCACGGGAATGGTACTGGAGGATTGGAGGGAGGCGAATGTTATCCCCTTGTTCAAAAAAGGTAGTAGGGATAGTCCGGGTAATCACAGACCAGTGAGCCTTACGTCTGTGGTGGGAAAGCTGTTGGAAAAGATTCTTCGAGATAGAATTTATGAGAAATTTAGAGAATGATGGTCTGATCAGAGACAGTCAGCATGGCTTTGTGAAGGGCAGATTGTGTCTAACAAGCCTGATAGAGTTCTTTGAGGAGGTGACCAGGTATATAGATGAGGGTAGTGCAGTAGATGTGATCTACATGGATTTTAGTAAGGCATTTGACAAGGTACCACACGGTAGGCTAATTCAGAAAGTCAGAAGGCATGGGATCCAGGGAAATTTGGCCAGGTTGATTCAGAATTGGCTTGCCTGCAGAAAGCAGAGGGTCTTGGTGGAGGGAGTACATTTGGATTGAAGGGTTGTGACCAGTGGTGTCCCACAAAGATCGGTTCTGGGATCTCTACTTTTTGTGATTTTTATTAACGACCTAGATGTGGGGGTAGAAGGGTGGGTTGGCAAGTTTGCAGACGACACAAAGATTGGTGGTGGTGTGGATAGTGTTGAGGATTGTCAAAGATTGCAGAGGGACATTGATAGGATGCAGAAGTGGGTTGAGAAGTGGCAGATTGAGTTCAACCCAGAGAAGTGTGAGGTGGTACATTTTGGAAGGACAAACTCCAAGGCAGAGTACAAAGTAAATGGCAGGATACTTGGAAGAGTGGAGGAGCAGAGGGATCTGGGGATACATGTCCACAGATCCTTGAAAGTTGCCTCACAGGTAGATAGGGCAGTTAAGAAAGCTTATGGAGTGTTAGCTTTCATAAGTCGAGGGATAGAGTTTAAGAGTTGTGGGAATGATGCAGCTCTATAAAACTCTGGTTAGGCCACACTTGGTGTCCAGTTCTGGTCGTCTCACTATAGGAAGGATGTGGAAGCATTGGAAAGGGTACAGAGGAGATTTACCAGGATGCTGCCTGGTTTAGAAAGTATGCATTATGATCAGAGATTAAGGGAGCTAGGGCTTTACTCTCTGGAGAGAAGGAGGATGAGAGGAGACATGAAAGAGGTATACAAGATATTAAGAGGAATAGATCGATTGGACAGCCAGCACCTCTTCCCCAGGACACCACTGCTGAATACAAGAGGACATGGCTTTAAGGTAAAGGGTGAAAAGTTCAAGGGGGATATTAGAGGAAGGTTGTTTACTCAGAGGGTGGTTGTTTCATGATGCACTATCAATTACTCCAAAAGACTGGAAGTAGAGTAAATACTGAAGCCAGAGTTCAAAAGTGTTTCCAGCCTCAGGTGTTTGCGAGTTGAGGTCTAACTTGTCGGGTTTCAGAACATGTTCCGTGCCTTAAAATTACTGTTAATAAAATTGATGCACTATCAATTATTCCAAAAGACTGGAAGTAAAGTAAATACTGAAAGGCTTTTATTAACAGTAAAATGGATCCATGTCCATGCTGTATGTCCCTCCTGGACAGTGGGAGGAGCAATGACACAATCACCTTTATTCAGGGCTCTGTGGGAGGAGCCACAGGAGCAGTCAGCAGAGGGGCATGTCCAGGCATGTCCAGACAGACAACCCAGTTACAACCTATATGTGGAGCAATCTATGTTCCAAGCCTACACCGGTATCTGTCCTCCTCTTTTCTTACGTTATATCGACAACTGCATTGGTG
Source organism: Hemitrygon akajei (assembly GCF_048418815.1). Classification (NCBI taxonomy): domain Eukaryota; kingdom Metazoa; phylum Chordata; class Chondrichthyes; order Myliobatiformes; family Dasyatidae; genus Hemitrygon; species Hemitrygon akajei. The sequence goes on along the minus strand of NC_133129.1, from coordinate 83,955,852 downwards.
CTTCTTTCTGCACACATGCTGAGCTCATCGACTTCATTAACTTCACCTCCAACTTTCACCCCGCCCTCAAATTCACCTGGTCTATTTCTGACAACTCCCTCCCATTTCTAGGTCTTTCTGATTCTATCTCTGGAGACAGCCTATCCACCGATGTCTACTACAAACCTACAGACTCTCACAGCTACCTAGACTATTCCTCCTCCCACCCTGTCTCCTGCAAAAATGCTATCCCTTTCTCTCAATTCCTCCGCCTCCACCGCATCTGCTCTCAGGATGAGGCCTTTCATTCTAGGACAAAGGAGATGTCTTCCTTTTTTAAAGAAAGGGGCTTCCCTTCATCCACTATCAACTCTGCCCTCCATCACGTCTCCCGTATTTCACGCACCTCTGCCCTCACCCCATCCCCCCACCAGCCCACCAGGGATAGAGTCCCCCTGGTCCTCACCTATCACCCTACCAGCCTACAGATCCATTGTATAATCCTCCGTAACTTCCACCACCTCCTAGGGGATCCCATCACCAGACACATCCTCACCCCCCCCCCCCGCACTCTCGGCTTTCCACAGGGATCGCTCCCTACACGACTCCCTTGTCCATTCATCCCCCCCCCCCCCCCCCATCCCTCCCCACCAACCTCCCTCCAGGCACTTATTCCTGCAAATGGAAGAAGTGCTACACCTGCCTCCACACTTCTTCCCTCACCACCATCCTAGGCCCCAGACAGTCCTTTCAGGTGAGGCACCACTTCACCTGCGAGTCAACTGGGGTGATGTACTGTATCCTGTGCTCCCGATGTGGCCATTTATACATTGGGGGGACCCGCCGCAGACTGGGAGACCGTTTCACCGAACACTGGCGCTCAGTCCTCCAGCAGTGGCGGGATCTCCCTGTGGCCACACACTTCAATTCCACAGACCACTCCCACTCCGACATGTCTGTCCATGGCCTCCTCTACCGTCAAGATGAGGCCACACGCAGGTTGATGGAGCAATACCTTATCTCCCGCCTAGGTAGCCTCCTACCTGTCGGCATGAACATGCAACTCACAGACCTCCGTTGATACCCCTGCCCCCCCTTACCCCATCCCTATCTATAATTTTAGTCTGGTTCTCTGTCTCTCTCTTTTCCCCCCTCACTATAATCTCCCCCAGCCCTACCTTTCTTTCTCTTTTATTTCCCATAATTCTCCACCTTCCCCTTAGCCCATTTCCCTTCAGCCTATCACTTCCCAGCTCTCTACTTCATCCCTCCCCCCACTTCTTATCCCCCCTTGACCATCCCATGTTACTTCACTCCTGATGAAGGGTTTCGGCCCGAAACGTCGTCACTACCTCTTCCCATAGATGCTGTCTGGCCTGCTGAGTTCTGCCAGCATTTTGTGTTTTTATTTATTTCCAGCATCTGCAGATTCACTCGTGTTACAACCTATATACATGGTTTACCACATTCACCCCTCCTTTTTTTAAAAAGAGAGTCCCGCAGGGTGAAGTGACTGACAATATTTAAAACAAGTATATTTACGGGCTAAGTCTATCAGGCGGTCGAGTCCATCGCTGGGATCTATGTAGCACCGGTGGTGATTACACCGGCGACGGTGGTTGTGCTGGCTCCAGCCTGACTTGAGGTGCTAGCACGTTAGGCATCAGTAATCCCTCGTGTGTGCGTGGCGCCCGGTATGGGAGTGTCATGAGGAGTCTGTGTAGGGAGTGTCTCATGGGTATATATATCAGTGTGTACAGATTTAATAGTCACCATGGAGTGTTCAGGGTAGGGGTCTGGTGCTCCTGTGGGCACCAGGTCGCGGATGGAGACCGTGTCCTCCCACACATCAGGTAAACCACATAGGCATACTGGGGGTTCACATGAAGTAGGTGAACCCTCTCGACCATCGGGGAGTATTTATTGCTCCTCACATGTTTCCAGAGCAGCACTGGCCCTGGGGATGTCAGCCAAGCCGGTAGGGTGGTCCCGGTAGTCGACTTCCTGGGAAAAGAAAAGAGTCGCTCATGAGGGGTGGCATTGGTGGACATACATAACAGGGAGCGGATGGTGTGGAGTGGCTCGGGAAGGACCTCCTGCCAGCGAGAGACCGGCAGTCCCTTTGACCTAAGGGCTAAGAGTGTGGCCTTCCACACCATGTCATTCTCCTTCTCCACCTGTCCATTCCCCTGGGGATTATAGCTCATGGTCCTACTAGTTGCAATACCCCTAGCCAGCAGGTATTGGCGCAACTTGTCACTCATAAACGAGGACCCTCTGTCACTGTGGGTATCCGAACAGAGTGAAGAGCTTTCGCAGGGCTTTTATGACTGACGTGGTAGTGGTATCGGGGCAGGGGATGGCGAAGGGGAACCGTGAGTACTCGTCGATTATGTTAAGAGAGTACACATTGTGGTCTGTGGAGGGAAAGGGGCCCTTAAAGTCGACACTCAGTCGCTCAAAGGGGCGGGTGGCCTTGATAAGTTGTGCCTTTTCAGGTCGGTAGAAGTGCAGTTTGCACTCTGCGCAGACTTGGCAGTCCCTGGTCATCGTCCTGATGTCCTCAAGGGAGTAAGGCAGGTTCCGGGCTTTCATGAAATGGTAAAATCGGGTGACTCCCGGGTGGCAAAGATGTGCATGGAGGGCGTATAGCTGGTCGATCTGCGCGCTGGCACACGTTCCCTGGGATAGGGCATCAGGGGGCTCATTGAGCTTCCCAGGCCTGTACATGATGTCATAGTTGTAGGTGGAGAGTTCGATTCTCCACCTCAAAATTTTATCATTTTTGATTTTGCCTCGCTGTTGGTTACTAAACATGAATACGACTGAGCGCTGGTCAGTCAGCAGGATGAACTTTTTGCCAGCGAGATAGTGCCTCCAGTGCCTAATAGCTTCCACTATGGCCTGGGCTTCTTTCTCCATCGCGGAGTGCCAAATTTCAGGGCCTTGAAGGATACGGGAGAAGAACACCACCGGTCTTCCCGCCTGGTTGAGGGTAGCAGCCGGCGCAAAGTCGGAGGCGACACTCTCTACTTGGAAGGGAATAGTCTCATCCACCGCATGCATTGCTGCTTTGGCGATGTCCCCTTTAATGCGGCTGAAGGCTGCGCGGACCTCGGCTGAGAGGGGAAATGTGGTGGACTTGACCGGGGGCGAGCCTTGTCTGCGTAGTTAGGGACCCATTGGGCGTAATACAAAAAGAATCCCAGGCACCTTTTGAGGGCTCTGAGGGTGTTGGGAAGAGGGAATTACAACAGGGGGGCGCATACAGTCGGGGTCAGGGCCAATGACTCCGTTCTCCACGACACACCCAAGGATAGCAAGTCAGGTAGTTCTGAACACTCACTTATCCTTGTTATAAGTAAGATTGAAAGCTTTGGCCACTGGGAAAAATTTACAGAGGTTGTTGTCGTGATCCTGCCAGTCATGACCGCAGATGGTGATGTTATCCAGATATGGGAATGTGGCTTTCAGTTGGCATTGGTCCACCATCCAGTCCATTTCCCTCTGGAAGACAGATACACCATTCGTGACACCGAAGGGGACGCGCAGGAAGTGATAGTGCCTGCCGCCCGCCTCGAAGGCGGTGTAGGGGCGGTCCTCTGGGCAGATGGGGAGCTGATGATAAGCGGATTTCAGCTCTATGGTCGAGTACACCTTGTACTGAGCTATCTGGTTGACCATATCTGCGATGTGGGGTAGGGGGTACGCATCAAGCTGCGTGAACCTATTGATGGTCTGGCTATAGTCCACGACCATCCTATTTTCCTTCCCGTTCTAAACAACAACCACCTGGGCCCTCCAAGGACTTGTGCTTGGCTCATTGATCCCCTCCCTGAGCAGCCGCTGCACCTCCGACTGAATGAAGGCTTTGTCCCCCGCGTTGTACCTCCTGCTTTTAGTTGCCACAGGTTTACAGTCGGCGGTCAGGTTGGCGAACAGCAGTGGAGGAGGGATCTTGAGGGTGGAGAGGCCGCAAGTGGTGTCCGTAGTGCGGCTGTTGGCATGATGTTGGGTGGGATGTGCGGGTTGGTGTGTGGGGGGGGTCAGTAGCGGGGTATGCGATATATTCTTACAGAACTGAGGATTTCCAACAGTGATTGGTGGGAGGGGCCCGTCATACTCCATTGTCACACTTTTCAGGTGGCTCTGGAAGTCGAGCCCCAATAGCACAGGGGCACACAGTTGAGGCACGACCAGTAAAATATTGATATTCTGTGCCCTGCACCACTTATGTCGCTACACAACTCCCATGGATGTCTGTTATATGCAACCCAGAAGCCATAGCGACCCTCTGGCTTACCGGCCGTGTCATGAGTCCGCAACGCTGCACCGTGTCCGGGTGGATAAAACTCTCTGTGCTGTCCGTGTCAAGCAGGCAGCTTGTCCCGCTCGCCTCCACCAGGATGTCCATTATTGACCTTGTGAGCTGGTGGGGAGCGCTTTGGTTGAGGGTTACGGAGGCCAGAGTTGAATCGCTGTCTTGGTCTGGCGCGGTAGGGTGCCCGGTAAGCACCCGTGGGTCGTAGGCGGTGTGAGGTGGCGCCGACCAAGATGGCCGCCCCCATGTCTCGCACATGGTGGTGGCGTGCATGCAGGCAAGATGGCGACAGCCAAGATGGCAACCCCCATGCCTCACACGCGGTGCTGCTCAGTCCCGCTTGCGGTTTGGACTTACAGGCCTTTGCAAAGTGGCCTTCCTTTCCGCAGCTGGAGCAGGTAGCTTCTCGGGCCGGGCAGCGTTTCCGGGGGTGCTTCTCGAGTCCGCAGAAGTAACACTTCTGAGGTGTCGAGACTGGCAGCAGCAGTGGTCGATTCACCCGTGGGTTGCGGGGTCTGCGGCGTCCATGAGGCCATCGGGAGATCACGTGCCTGGAGAGCGTCAGAGTTGTGCAGAGCAGCCTCCAGCGTGTCGGCCAGCTCAATCGCCGAACATAAAGTAAGATTAGCGTGTTCCAGCAACTGCTGGCACACATACACTGACCTGGTCCCCGTGACAAAGGCATCCCTTACTAGGAGCTCTGCATGCTGTTTGGCCATCAGCCCCCAGCAATCGCAAGCCCGCACGAGTGTCTGTAGGGCTCGGACATACTAAGTGCTCGACTCTCCTGCCCACTGCTGCTGCGTCGCTAAGCGATGTCTTGCATAGACGGTATTTACCGGCCGCAGGTATTGTCTTCTGAGGACGCTCATCGCGCCGTCGTAACTCGGTTGGTCTCTAATCATTGAGTAGAACTCTGGACTGACCCTGGAGAGCAGAACTCTGTGCCTCGCGGCAGACTCGGTCACTGCAATCTCCTCCAGGTATGATTCGAAGCAGGCTAGCCAGAGTTCGAAAGTGTTTCCAGCCTCAGGTGTTTGCGAGTTGAGGTCTAACTTGTCGGGTCTCAGGACGTGTTCCGTGCCTTAAAATTACTGTTAATAAAATTGATGCACTATCAATTATTCCAAAAGACTGGAAGTAAAGTAAATACTGAAAGGCTTTTATTAACAGTAAAATGGATCCACGTCCATGCTGTATGTCCCTCCTGGACAGTGGGAGGAGCAATGACACAATCGCCTTTATTCAGGGCTCTGTGGGAGGAGCCACAGGAGCAGTCAGCAGAGGGGCGTGTCCAGGCATGTCCAGACAGACAACCCAGTTACAATCTATATACATGGTTTACCACAGTGCGTGGAATGCACTGCCTGAGTCAGTGGTGGAGGCAGATACACTAGTGAAACTTAAGAAGCTACTAGACAGGTATATGGAAGAATTTAAGGTGGGTGTTATATGGGAGGCAGGGTTTAAGGGTCGGCACAACATTGTAGGCCGAAGGGCCTGTACTGTGCTGTATTTTTCTATGTTTCTGAAGCCAGTGAGCTGTAACACTGCGTCCGGAATGGCTGGGAAAATCCAAGTATTCGTAAACAAATAAAACACAGCAGTTCCTGGCGTCCCTCTGGTGCAGCAATCTTGCTCCAAGATCTTTGATTTTATTTACTAGTAGAATAGTCAGTAGTGGAAGTCAGAACCTACTTTTCTTTAAATAACCATTTAATTCAGCATGGCATCCTCGCTTCCGCTGTCTTAAAGGGGAACAGCACTTGTGACCAGAGGCTGCTGTCTGAGATTCGTCCACTTTGAGTAGCGCGAGATTTTTAAGCACCTTAAAACGATGTTACTTCCTGTACTGTCCATGGCAGTAGCTGTGGATTCCATCTGAAGTAGTCTAAAACAGGAATATTTGATGATTTTCATGGTAGCTGCTGGCATGAGTTGCTTTGTTCATGGGTCTTGTTGTGTACCATTCAACTGGGTCTTTAATATACAGAAACAAACTACAATGAATTCAGAGTGCATTATGAATGCATTTATTAATTTACTTGCAAGGGGAAATACAGTTCCAGCTCAAGTTTTGTCTGGAAATATAGCTCTGATCATCTGTTTCAACCAAAGTACTTTTATAGAGCAAACACGAGGAAATCTGCAGATGTTGGAAATTCAAACAACAACACACACAAAATGCTGGTGGAACACAGCAGGCCAGGCAGCATCTATAGGGAGAAGTGCCGTCGACGTTTCGGGCCGAGACCCTTCGTCAGGACTAACCGAAAGGAAAGATAGTAAGAGATTAGAAAGTAGTGGGGGGAGGGGGAAATGCGAAATGATAGGAGAAGACTGGAGGAGGTGGGATGAAGCTAAGAGCTGGAAAGGTGATTGGCGAAAGTGATATAGAGCTGGAGAAGGGAAAGGATCATGGGATGGGAGGCCTCAGGAGAAAGAAAGGGTGGGGGGGGGGGGGGGGAAGCACCAGAGGGAGATGGAGAACAGGCAAACAACTAAGTATGTCAAGGATGGGGTAAGAAGGGGAGGAGGGGCATTAACGGAAGTTAGAGAAGTCAATGTTCAAATATTTATACTTTTTTTCCACAAAGAACAGTGAACGGGTTGCTCCATTCCGAAGCACTATATTCCTCTGTTATCTTCATCTTTATCTTGTGTTATCAAAACATCCCCTCTGGCCTTAAAACTAATTTCCTGTCATCAAAGAAAATAGTTTGTTCCCATGTAAGACAAATACACTTGTAAGTTTACTCACTCAAACCAGCATTTTGCAAAAGTTACAAATTTATGAAGCATTCAGGGTTAGAGAAATATTTCCACATTGCCTCCTTTTTGTCATTTCATCAAGACACAATTGTTAAAGTTTGAGAGTGAGTGTGTGTGTGGCCTCCGTCAGTCGTGGTTGACCATGGGTACTGCGCCTCTGGTAGTCACTGGTTTGTCGAGCAGCATTGACTGTAGCTATTGAGGCCAATCCTGGAACAGCAGGCTCTGCCACAGTTGCTGCTTGTGTAGGGCATTGTGGAATTGTTGTCCACTATCCGCTGTGCTCTCCGTTTAGCTCTCTGCTCCTCAAACTGACTCAGGATCACTCTCCACACACAAAATGCTGGTGGAACACAGCAGGCCAGGCAGCATCTATAAGGAGAAGCACTGTCGACGTTTCGGGCCGAGACCCTTCATCAGGACTCTCTGTGAACTCCTGACGAAGGGTCTCGGCCTGAAACATCGACCGTGCTTCTCCTTATAGATGCTGCCCGGCCTGCTGTGTTCCACCAGCATTTTGTGTGTGTTGCTTGCATTTCCAGCATCTGCAGATTTCCTTGTGTTTAGTCAGGATCACTCTTTTGGCTTGCTCTAGGTGTTGCTGAAGAGTACCTCACCATTTGTTGCAGTCATCTGCTGTATCCTCCCAGCACTCTGTGTTGATTTTTAAGGCTTTCATGTTGTGCTTGCAGAGGTCCTTGAAGTGAAGCTGGGGTCTACCAATGTTCCTCTTGCCTGTTGCTAGTTCTCAGTAGAGGATGTCCTTTGGCAGTCTACCATCCTTTATACGATGGACGTGGCCCAGCCAGCACAGACTGCTTTGCCTTAAAAGCGTGAACGTTGTGGGAAGCCCAACGTGGGAGAGGACCTCAGAGTTTGGGACTTTGTCTCTCCAGGTGATGCCGAGGATGCAGTGAAGGCTGTGCGGGTGAAAACTATTGAGTTTCCTCGCCTGCTGGGAGTAGATGGTCCAAGAATCGCTGCCATACAGGAGAGTGCTGATAGCACATGCGTTGTACGCATGTCTTGATCTTTGTAGTGAGTTTCAGATTCTCCCAGACCTGCGAGGAGAGTTGAGCAAGAATCGATGCTGCTTTGCCGATACACCTATTGATTTCAGCATCAAGGGAGAGAGTGTCGCTAATGGTCGACCCCAAGTATGTAAACTCGTGGACCACTTCTAGATCGTAATTGTCGATGGTAATGACTGGTCAAGGACATTTGTTCTGGGCAAGGAGATTTGTTTCCTTTCAGCTGATTGTAAGCCCAAAGTCTTTGCATGCCTTAGAGAAGCGGTCCATGAGAGTTTGTAGTTGCTGTTTGATGTGCAAGTTTATAGTAGCATCATCGGCAAAGAGTACGTCACGTATTAAGATCTTTCGCACCTTTGTTCTTGCTGTCAGGCGCACAGGGTTGAACAGCTGCCCATCAGACGTGGTGTGCATATAGATGCCTTCTACTTGAGGGAAAATGTTGTTGTTAGCTCAGCCATTGATTGTCTACCAGTCATGGATGGACTTGACTCCAAACCAACCATTGAGGACTTCAGCAAGGCAATTAACAGTCTGGCCCCAGGGAAAGCTCCTGGCAATGATGGGATTCCTCCAGACCTGATCAAACACTGCAAGAGCTCACTCCTCCAACCTTTACTCGAGGTCCTCTGTCAGTGCTGGAAGGAAGGAGCCGTGCCACAGGATATGCGCAACTCCAAAATCGTCACTTTGTACAAGAACAAGGGTGGTAGGAGTGACTGCAACAGCTACAGGGGTATCTCCCTCTTGAGTATTGTTGGCAAAATCTTTGCTCATGTAACTCTGGCACGTCTACATACTCTGGCAGAATGGGTCTACCCTGAGTCCCAATGTGGTTTTTGCGCAAGGAAGTCAACTGTTGACATGATTTTATCACTCCATCAACTCCAGGAGAAGTGCAGGGAACAACAGAAACCCCTCTATGTAGCTTTCATCGATTTGACCAAGGCATTCGACCTTGTCAGCAGGGATGGGCTTTTTCAGATTCTCCACAAGATTGGCTGTCCCCCGAAACTCCAAAGTATCATCAAGTCATTCCATGACAACATGAGGGCTACTGTTCAAAATGATGCCAGCTCATCAGAACCCTTTGCTATTCATAGTGGAGTCAAACAAGGATGTGTGTTGGCCCCAACATTATTTGGCATCTTCTTCTCTCTGCTATTGAAGCACGCGTTTGGGCCGTTGAGATTTGATATTCAAATAATGATACAGTCCCAGAACTTTAGTTAAACAAAATCTCCTTTTCCTAGTCTGGATCAACAGGTATCCATTTTCAATATACTCTCCTTAGTCCTATACTACACATAAATAACAAAACAATGATACATTATTATTACATCAAAGGTTATAGCATAATGTAGGATAGTCACACACCATCCTCCTCCTGCAGTGTTATCATTGTGAAACATCTCCCACTTTGTTAGTCTTTTTAATGGCCTCTCGGATATGATCCGCAAAGTGAATTATGTCTTCGGCTTCATCTGGCATATAAATAAAATTCAAATACTTTATTGTCACCAAACAATTGATACTAGAGCGTACAATCATCACAGTGATATTTGTTTCTGCGCTTCACAACATTCTTGTCCAATCAGGGCACACATGCCTCCTTTTCTGGATAAAACAAAGTCTAAGCCATTTGGTTATTCAGCGCTACTGTACAGACCGCCACCAATTCAGCCAAGAATTTAGATATTGCTTGTTGGGTTTGATCGAGAGCATATGCTGTTCCATTTGTTAACTTTTCCAATGAATTTAAATAAATTGACCTTATAGCTTACATCCTTTATGTATATGAGGAGTAAAAATCTTTACGTTATGTCTCTGTCCAAATTCAATTTATAGTTGTTGTTCGTCCTTCAGAGTCGAAGACGACCACGACTTCTGTCAGGTGGAGGGTTTGAGACTGTGGGTCCGGAGGTGACTGGTGAGGCCAATCCGGGCCCTGAACGCTCGCCCACATGTGGGACACGTGAGGGTAGGTGCTGCAGTGGAAGTGGAGGTAGCTCGAGCCTTGCGCGCAACGCGTTTCCTCTGAGCCTCTGCGGTGCGTCTGATTTCTGCTGCATACGCTCCTTTAGTGGCCCTACTCCACCAGGTTGGGCGGTCCAGAGCAAGCGATTCCCAGCTACTGGGATTGATGTTGAGGTCTTTGAGGGACACTTTGAGGCAGTCTTTGAAATGTTTCTTCTGCCCTCCAACTGAGCGCTTGCCCTGGCTCAGCTCTCCATACAGCAGCTGTTTTGGTAGTCGACTGTCAGACATCCTGACAACATGGCCAGCCCATCTGGCTTGGGCTTTCTGTAGGAGGGTGTAGACGCTGTGGGTGCTAGCCCGCTCCAGGACTTCCGTGTCTGGGACTTTGTCCTGCCATTGTACGTGGAGAAGTCTGCGGAGGCAGCTCAAGTGGAAGTGGTTGAGCTGTTTAGTGTGTCTGCTGAAGTCAGTCCAGGTCTCGCTGGCATAGAGGAGAACCACTGCTCGGTAGACCTTCAGCTTGGTGGTAAGGCTGAGTCCTCTCCGCTCCCATACATTTTCACGGAGTCTCCCAAAGGCGGCACTGGCTTTGGCAATTCTGTTGCTGATCTCTGCATCTATGTTCATCGCTCGTGATAGAGTTCTGCACAGATAAGTAAAGCTGTCGACTGCCAGTAGCTTCTTCCCCTTTACTGTGATGTGTGGTTCCTGGTAGGGCTTTCCGGGTGCGGACTGGTACATAACTTAGGTCTTTTTGGTGCTGATTGTAAGTCCAAAATTGTCACAGGCTCATGAGAAGCGGTCCATTTCTCACTGCATCTTCTGCTCTGTGCTGGCGTTGAGGGCGCAATCATCAGTGAATAAGAAGTCTCTGACGATGGTCTCCTTTACCTTTGTAACAGCCTGTAGATGCTGGAGGTTGAATAGCCCACTGCCAGTCCTGTATCTGACGCATATACCAGCCTGACAATCGCGGAAGGCGTCATTCAGCATATCAGAGAAGACCATGCTAAAGAGTGTAGGGGTGAGAACGCACCCTTGCTTCACACCATTCGTCACTGGGAAGGCTTCTGACTCGTCACCATCATCCAAAACTTTCACCATCATGCCATCGTGGAACTGCCGAACAATCGTGATGAACCTGCTAGGGCAGCCAAACTTCTCCATTATCTTCCATAAGCCATCTCTGCTGACCGTATCAAATGCCTTGGTCAGATCGACGAAGGTCATAAAGAGGTCGCTGTGCTGCTCTTGACATTTTTCCTGGAGTTGGCGTGCAGCAAATATCATGTTGACAGTTCCACGCTCTGCACGGAAGCCACACTGGCTTTCTGGGAGGAGACCTTGCTCAAGGTGTTGGAGAAGGTGATTAAGCAGGACGTGAGCCAAGATCTTCCCAGCTATGGACAGGAGGGAGATGCCTCAGTGATTGTCACAAGACTGGTGGTTGCTTTTCCTCTTGTAGATGTGGACTATGCTGGCATCTTTCAACTGTTGCTGGACCTTTCCTTCGTTCCACATAGACTGGAAGAGCTCAGTCAGCTTCTGCTTCATGAAGGGGCCTCCTGCTTTGTAGACTTCAGCAGGGATTGCATCTGATCCTGGTGCTTTGCTACAAGAAAGTTGCCCGATGGCTTTTCTGACTTTTTCTTCTGTGGGGAGGTTGTCAAGATCCAGGTTGATCTCCACCTGAGGTAGGCGAGCAATGGCCTCATCATTGATTTTGGCAGGGCGGTTGAGGACCTGGTTGAAGTGTTCAGCCCATCTCTCCAAAATCTGCTTTTTCTCTGTCAGCAGCCGAGTCCCATCTGCACTGAGGAGGGGGGAGGAGCCAGAGGACTGAGGTCCATACATAGCCTTCAAAGCGTCGTAGAAACGCTTGGTGTCGTTGACTGTCTGCATAGCCCTGGATCTCATTGGCCTTTTTGCTGAACCAGACATCCTGCATCTCACGGAGTTTCTTCTGCATTTTCCGTCTTGCACTGGCGAAGGCATCTATCTTTGCTTGTGAAGTGGGATCGTTCTGGTGCGCTCTGAACAGTTGGTGATTCTCTGACAACAGTGCCTGTATCTCCTCGTCGTTCTCATCGAACCAGTCTTGATGTGTACGGATTGCTGCTCCGAGGTGTTCGAGAGCGGTAGAGTAGACTGCATCTCTGAAAGCCGTCCACTGCTCTTCAATGCTGGTGTGGTCATCCTGGGGTGTGTCAAGCAGCCTGCTATCTAGGTCTTCACGAAATTCTTCTGCAACTATGCTGCTCTTCAGCTGGGAGACATTGAGACTCTTTGCAGTCTTCTGACCTTGGGGTCCTCTCACAGGCAGGATGCAAAGTTTAAACTTAGACACTATGAGTCGATGATCCGTCCAGCAGTCGGCACCACACATGGCCTTTGTCACTCTCACGTCTTGCCAGTCCCTCTTTCTGGTGATGACATAGTCAATCAGATGCCAGTGCCTAGAGCATGGATGCATCCAAGATGTCTTGTTACGGGTAGGGAGGCGGAATAGGGTGTTGGTGATGACAAGGTCATGCGTAGCGCATGTCTTGAGGAACAGCAGGCCATTGCTGTTACACTTGCCAATACCATGTCTTCCAAGAATCCCTTCCCAAGTCTGGTAATCTGTCCCCACTCTGGCGTTAAAGTCCCTGATGACAATAAGCTTCTCTGACTGTGGGACTGCTGCTATGAGGGCGTTAAGTTCTTCATAGAACTTATCTTTGATGTCATCTGGGTTGGTCATCGTTGGGGCATATGCACTGATCAGCGTTGCACTCCTCTCATTGCCAAGTGGGAGCCGAAGCGTCATCAGGCGATCGTTGATGCCCTCTGGAAGCTTGGCAAGTTTACGAGTGAGGTGGGATTGGATGGCAAATCCAACTCCAGCCTCTTGTCGTTCAGTGCTGCTGCGACCGCTCCAGAAGAATGTGTACCCACCACCACGTTTTGTAAGCTGGCCCTTGTCTGCTAGGCGTGTTTCGCTGAGTGCTGCAATGTCCACATTATAGCGGGCTAGTTCTTTGGCGACCAGTGCTGTTCTTCTTTCTGGTCTGACAGCCTTGGTGATGTCAAGCAGAGTTCATACGTTCCACATGCTAAGGTTGAGCACCTTCATTTTCGTCTTCTTTGTAGTTCGACCGCTGAGTGGGATCCCCATCAGCCGCGGTGTGCTGGCCAGGGTAAGATGAAGCAGGCTATGTTTGAGGCACCTTTTCTCACCCCTTCCTCCATGGAGGTGAGCAGAGCGATTCCTAAAGAGGACTGCTCAGACACCCGGGGGGCTGCCGAGCTCCACTGCTGCTTCATTCCCGCGGAGAATGACCCAATGCCCTTGGCCGCCTGTGTGCAGGTTTGTGACTACTGCTTCCAGTGTATCCACACCTGCTGCTTCGCCACTCGCCCATTGCCACAGGACTTGCAGTTTTTTAGCGGAATGGGTTTGGAGTCGTGACTTGCGCTTGACTTGGATTAAAGTGAGGGAGAGTTGCGCAAATCATCAGCCTCACTCTCTCGTCCCGACCTATCTGTATCCAGTTGCAAGACGGAGTCGAGACGGCTGGAAATAAGTCGGGATGCAGTGGACGGCCAGCAGTGTCCTACGTGTCTCACTGTGCCCTGATTGCGCTCCACAACGCTTTGCTGGGTCCGCCTTTCTACTCATTGGACCGCCAAGTGGTGGTCTCCTCCGCATAGTCCGCCGAATTTAGCCTTCACGTGCGTAGGTAGACAAGCCCTAACTCACCAAGGGTTTGAGGCCCAACAGCTACCCTCACCAGGTTTTGCCGGCCAGTCGAAGCCGTTGCCCGGGGTGTGGCTGCTGTTGCAAGCAAACAGCTACGAGGAACCACTGGTGAGAGCTGAGTGTCAGGTGAGGACCAATGCAGATGAACTACTCCGAAGAGTACAACGTGTTCCCCGTCAGAGGTACTACCTCTCCCTGACACCCCATACAAATTATAGTAATTTGTAATAAATAGTATGTACAACAGGACAGATGAGTTTACCTTTGAGAAAGAGGTACATTAATGGGGCTAAATAATAGTCTGCTCTAAATCTAACAAAGCAGTTTAAAAAGGATTTGACATTTCTCACTGATAACACGGCTTTCATGAAGGATCACATTCCCAAAGGCTATGCCAAAAATGTGCCAGCAGAGGATCTGGAATGCGGTGATGGGCAAGTCTGGTAAATTCCACATCACGGTGTTATCACCCCAGAAAAGGGAAAGTTTGTTCTGTGTTTGACTGCGGGGAGACCTTTCAAGGAATATCACTTAATGTTCAGCTTTTCCAGTGACCAGAAGTTACTAGCTCACTGTTGTGAAAGGGCTTGGCTGGGATGACACTATTCAACATCAGTTGCTCATGAGCAGATAAGCTGGTTGGAAGAACTCCGCCAGTTGAAGACCTCAATGTTATTAGATGTTTGAAACCCCTGGATTTTGAAGGTACTGCTGCACAGTTACACCATTTTACATATGCAACTGAAGATGGCGATGGAGTAATAACCTACCTGTTGTTGCACAACAAAGACTCTCAAGTACACAGTAATTTTATCAGAGGAAAATCTAGGGAAGCTCTGCTGAAGTCAGTTTCCAACCCTCACATGGAGCTCACCGCTGCTATGATGGCAATCGTGTGGACAAATTGTGGAGGAAGGAGCCACACAAGCAGCTTCCTGACTCAGAGTTTCTGACTGATAGTACTTCTGTGCCGAAGCATATCAAGAATGAAACTTCTAGGTTCAGAACCTTCAGTGCAAGCAGAGTCTCAGAAATTCTTAAGAGACTCTTAGATAGGTACATGAAGCTTAGAAAAATAGAGGGCTATGCGGTAGGGAAATTCTAGGCAGTTTCTAGAGCAGGTTACATGGTCAGCATGACATTGTGGGTCAAAGGGCCTGTAATGTGCTGTAGATTTCTATGTTCAATGTCAACACTGCAGGCAACCTGTCAGACATAGCCTCAAGAGGGTTGAAGATGAAAGCCTTCATGAAGAATGTGAAGTGGGTGTCAGGGCCTCGGTATCTTCTTCAAACTGAAAGGAAACAGTCAGTGAATCCCAATTGTGCTGGAGAACTTCTGCTAGATTATCTGGAAGTCAAAAAGAGTGTTAGAATAGATACCATGCAAGTTGAAGAGGGGGTGGACGTGGTAACAACAATAATCTATCATTTCTCATTCTGGACTCATTTGAGGAAACCAGTGGCCTAGATTCTTAGATTTACGAACCTGCTCTTGTTTCTTAGTCAGAAGAGGAAGCAATTCAATATTGCTCTTGGCTCAGTCTGACTCGGATGAAGAACAAGGGTATTCCTTGGGGAGAAAGATTGGGAAAACCAAGGGTCAGAATAGCCGAGATTGTCTCTTAGTGGAGGAGCTCAGAAAGGCTGAAAGGGAGATCACCGAATTTTGCCAAAGAAACAGCTTTCCTGATGAATTCTCAAGTTTGCAAAACAGAGAAAGTGTGAAAAAGAACAACCATATTTTCAAGCTTAATACAGCTCTTGAAGATGGTGTCTGAGAGTTGGACGGCTTAGTAGGGCTGCCATGCCTGAAGAGTCTAAACATGCTATTATACTGGCAAAGGATCTCCATCACACAGACATCATTCTGAGTCGTACATCAAGAGGTGGGACATTGTAGGTATAACCACATGTTATCCGAGTTATGCCAAAAATAAGGCGATAAGATATAGGACCAGAATTAGGCCAAGTGGCCCATTGAGTCTGCTCTGCCATTTTATTATGGCTGATCCAATTTTCCCTCTCTGCCCAACCACCTGCCTTTACCCAGTATCCCTTCATGCCCTGACTAAACAAGAATCTATCACCCTCCGCCTTAAATATACCCAGTGACTTGCCCTCCACAACTGCCTGTGGCAGCAAATTCCGCAGATTCATCACTCTCTGGCTGAAGAAATTCCTCCTCAGCCACATTCTAAATGGATGCCCCCCCCCCCCCACTGGGAGGCTGTGTACTTTTGCTCTCAGACTCCCCCACCACAGGAAACATCCTCTCCACACCTACTCCACTGAAGCATTTCAACATTCGATAGGTTTTAATAAGATCTCCCCTCATTCTTCTGAATTACAGTGAGTACAGGCCCAGAGACATCAAACGCTTCCCATATAATGAGTCTTTCAATTTCAGAATCATTTTCATGAACTTCTTTTGAACCCTCTCAAATACCAGCACATCCTTTCTTAGATAAGGGGCCCAAAACTGCTCATAATACTCCAAATGAGGACACACCAGTATATTATAAAACCTTAGCATTACATCTGTGCTTTTATATTCTAATCCTCTCCAAATGAATTTTGACATTGTATTTGCCTCACCACCAACTCAGCCTGCAGACTAACCTTTGGGGAATCCTGCTCAAGGACTCCCAAGACCCTTTGCATGTCTGATTTTTAAAATTTTCTCTCTGTTTAGAAAACAGTCTACACTTTTATTTCTTCTACCAAACTGCACAATCACACACTACCCAACACTGTTTTCCAAAATAATTGTTACTCCGGCTCCGATGTAGCACTGAAAAACACAATAAGATAAAGAACACAATAACAAAAATGTCTGTACATAAATTATATACTGTACATAGATTGATTGTATATTCATAAAATATATGGTGCAGGATTCCCAGTGAGGAAATTTGCAGAATGTCTATGAGATGACCTTATAAACCAACTTGTGGTTGTCCCGTTTAGACTGTGATCATAATATGATAGAATTCACCATGAAGTTTGAACGGGAGAAGCTATAATTAGGCGCATCAGTATTGGTGGAGTGAAGTGAACTACAGAGGAATGAGAGGAACTCTTTAAAGTCAACTGTTTATTCATTTTCATGGATACTGCCTGACCTGCTGAGTTCTCTGATCAATCTGTGTGTATTGCTTTGGATTTCCAGCATCTGTGGGCTTTCTTATATTTATCATTAGCATCGACAGAAGATTGGCTGACTGGCAGGAGGCAAAGACTGGGAATAAAGGGAGCCTATTCTGGTTGGCTGCTGGTGACTAGTGAATGGTGTTCCACAGGGGTCTATGTTGGGACCGCCTCTTTTCATATTATATGTCAAAGATTTAGATGACAGAATTGATGATGTTGTGGCCAGGTTTGCAGACAATACAAAGTTAGGTGGAGGGGCAGGTAATTTTGAAGAAGCAGGGAGTCAGCAGAAGGACTTGGACAGTTTAGGAGCATGGACAACTAAGTGACAGATGGAATATAGTGTAGGGGAGTGTATGATCATACACTTTGGTAGAAGGAATAAAGGCATTGACTATTTGTAAGCAGGGAGAAAGTTCAGAAATCTGATGACTAAAGAGACTTGGGACAAACTGCATCTGACCTAGCAGCAGTATTTCAAATGTCTTTAGTCACGGGTGAGGTACAGGAGGATTAATGGATAGCTACTGTTGTTCTGTTGTTTTAAAAAGGCTCTAAAAGTAAACCATAAAATTAAATGCCGGTGAGCCTGACATCAGTATGAGAAAGTTACTGGAAGGTATTCTAAGCGACTGGAAATATGAGTGGATAGACAGGGACAGATCCAGGACAGTCAGCATGGCTCCGTGTGTGTCATAAGTCATGTTTAATCAACCTTATAGAATTTTTTGAGGATGTTAGCAGGAAAATTGATGAAGGCAAGGCAGTACATGTTTTCTATCTGGACATTAGCAAGGCCCTTGACAAGGTCTCTCATGGGAGGTTGGTCAAGCAACTTCAGTAACTTGGCATTCAGGATGATGTACTAAATTGGATTAGACATTGGCTTTGCAGGAGAAGCCAGCAATTAGTTGTAGATGGTTGCCTCTCTGACTGGATGCCTGTGACTGGTGGTGAGCTGCAGGGATTGGTGCTGGGTCCATTTTTTTGTCAACTATATCAACAATCTGGATAATAACATCGCAAATTGAATCTGAAAATTTGCAGATGGCAGCTAGATTGGGAGTATAGTGGACAGTGAGAGGACTATCAAAGCTTGCAGCAGGATCTGGACCAGCTGGAAAAATGAGATGACAAATGGCAGAAGGATTTTGATGTGAGATGTTACAGTTTGGAGGACAAAACACACCAGATAAGCAGTAGAGCAGAACAGAAGTATCTGGGAATACAAATCCATAATGCCTTAGAAGTAGCATCACAGGTAGATGAGAATAAAGAAAGCTTTTGGCACATTGCTCAAAGGTTTAAAGGTACAATTTAATGTCAGAGTAATGTATACAATATACATCCTGAATTGCTTTTTCTTCACAAACATCCATGAAAACAGAAGAATGCCCAAAAGAATGAACAACAGTTAAATGTTACAACCCCAAAGTCCCCCCCCCACCCCCCAGCTTCCCCCTCCTGCGCGTAAGCGGCAACAAGTCACAATCCCTACCTCCTCACACCGGCAAAAAAAAAACGCATCAGCATCCGCCACCCAGCACTCAAGCATGGGCAAAGCAACAGTAAATACACAGACCTGCAGTCACCCCAAAGACTACATTGTTCACCCGGTATTCAACATACCACAGGTTCTCTCTTTCTCCCTAATAGGGGAGAGAGAGGTCTCTCCGTTTTCACAGTGTGCTGGGAGACATAACAAAGAACTCGATGGTTTACGATGTTAGAAGTCTGACAGATCACTTTTTTGAGCTCTGTGCCCACAGATCACGAGTCTCTGGGCACACAGCTACAGATATTCTGACTCCCCTGACGACACATGGGTCTCCTGTCGTGACACTGACCCTCGATCCGCCCACCTCCAGAGGCCTGAGATCCTAGGCTTCCAAAGCTGAGCCAAATACTAGGCCGAACAACGGCCACCCCTGAAACCCCAAGAGCAGGTCCCATTCCCACAAAGAACCGAAGTCAGCGTGTAACTCTAGATCAGGTTCTTCAAAAGGACCCATAAAGGGAAAAGTAAAGATTTTAAAGATGGTAATAGAGCTGTTTCCAAAGATGCAAGCAAAGGAGTGGCCATTTAGTGCCATCATCACTCTGCTCCACCATCTTACAATCTCCATATGTCAATATATTGAGTAAACGAGTTGGGGTGTTACGTTCAAATTGTATAAAGTATTTATGTATAAATTGTTGTGTCCAGGATTTGGTCACCTATCTGCAGGAAAGATGTAAATAAGTTTGAAAGAATGTAGAGGAAATTTACAAGATTATTGCTGGGACTTGAGGACCTGAGTTACAGGGAAAGGTTGATGATGTTAGGACTTTATTTCCTAGAACATAGGCGACTGAGAGGAGATTTGATAGAGGTATACACAATTATGAGAGGTTTAGATAGGGTAAATGCAAGTAGTCTTCTAACACTAAGAGTGGGTGAGACAACAAATAGAGGTGTTGGGTAAAGGGTGAGAGGTGAAATGTTTAAGGGGAAACTCTGTGCTCAGAGGCTGGTGAGAGTGTGGAATGAATTGCCAGCACAAATGATGGATGTGTGGTTGATTTCAATATTAAAGAAATTGAACTGGATTGGTACATGGATGGGAGGCATATGGAGGTATAAGGTCTGGGTGCAGGTCAAGGGGAGCAGGCAGATTAATGGTTTGGCACAGACTAAATGGGCTAAATGTCCTGTTTCTGTGCTGTTCTTTATTATGACTCTATGAGAGAGAGAAACTGAGCCACATCAGATTGATGAAGGTCAGAAATGACACATTTTGATACAGACAGGTATACAATGAATTTGATGCCGTGTCCAGATGCCTGAACTGTGCCCAGTTAGAAGATGAAGTGTTGTTCGTCCAAACTGTGTTGAGCCTCACTGTAACCATGTGGTATCAGAGGTCATGGAAAAGACTAACGTGATCTTAGCTGAAATATTGTCTGTCTCCCATTGATGTACTTTGTAAACTTTTTAGAGGATAGAAAAGGCTAAGGATTCATGTACGGGAATCTGAAACACAACAGCACGTCAGTTCTGCTGTGTCTGTCAGTTGCTCAGCATTTGAATGCCACTGATCTTTGCATGTGGAGGAGGGGATGATTGAGAAGCTGAAGCTGCATCATCTAAATCATTGATATATGGTATAAAAAGAAGCGGTCCTAACACAGACTCCTGCAGAACACCACTAGTCACTTGGCTACCAACTAGAAAAGAATCATTTTATTCCCACTCGCTGCCTCCTACCAATCAGCCAATGCTCTAACCATATCAGTAACTTTACTGTAATACCTTAGGCTCTTAACTTGGTAAGCAGCCTCATTGAAGGCACCTTATCAAAGTGTTCTGAATGTTCAAATATACAACTCCACTGCATCCCTTTATCTATCCTACTTGTAATCTCCTCAAAGAATTCCAACAGTTTTGTCAGGCAAGATTTTCCCTTAATCTAAATCTCATGCTGAATTTGTCCTATCTTGTCCTGTGTCACCAAGTACGCCATAACCTCATCCATAACAATTGACTCTAACATCTTCCCAACCACATAGGTCAAGCTAACTGGTCTGTCATTTTCTTTCTGCTGCCTTCCTCCTTTCTTAAAGAGTGGAGAGACATTTACAGTTTTCCAGTCATGTGGCACCATACCAGAGTCCAATAATTTTTGAAGGATCATTACTAATGCCTCCACAATCTCTACCACTACCTCTTTCAGAATCCTAGGGTGCAGTTCCTTTAAGTCTTTCAGCTTTTAGAACACCTTCTCCCTTGTAATAGTAACTGCATTCATTTCTCTTCCCTCACACCCTTCAACATCTGACACATTGTTAGTGTGTTCCATAGTGAAGACTGACACAAAATAATCATTAAGTTCATCTGCCATCTCCTTGCCCGTTATTATTTCTCCAGTTGCATTTTCTAGCAGTCGTATATCCACTTTCATCCCTTTCATTTTTTAGTTGAAAAACCTTTTACTATCCACTTTGATATTATTTGCTAGCTTGCTTTCATATTTAATCTTTTCCCTCCTAGTTGATTCTTTTAGTTGCTCTCTGTAGGTTTTTAAAAGTTTCCCAATCCTCTGTCTTTGCACTAATTTCTGCTTTACTGTATGCCCTCTCTTTTGCTTTTACATTAGCCTTGACTTCCCCTGTCAGCCATGGTTGTACTATTTTGCCATTTGAGTTTTTCTTTGTTTTTGGAATACATCTGTCCAGCACCTTCCTCATTTTTCTCAGAAACTCATGCCATCAGGTCACATCTATGATCTGACCTGATGAATGGCCAGAGAGTTGATAGCCATTGCCTCTCATTTTGGAAGGGATTCACTGGGCTACAGCACCTGCAAAGTCACATTGCTCCGTGTGTGAGAAGAGACTCACCTGAGCATCCAACCTGCAGAAATGCCAGTGAGATCACACTGGGGAGAGGCTATTCATCTATTCCAATGGTGGGAAAAGATTTATTAGTACCTTCATTACTGAAACACCAGACAGTTCATGCAGGGGAGTAGCTGTACATCTGTTCTGAGCGTGGGAAGGGTTTCATTTAGTTAACCCACCTTGTGAGGCTCCAGCAAATTCACAGCAACTAGAAACCATGCTTCTGTCCAGAGTGAGCAAAGAGATTTACTCTGTCATCCCACCTGCTGAAACACCAGCAACTTCACATCAGGGAGGAAACTCAAGTGAACTGCATGTTAAAATGTTAACCATCATGGTGACTGAATACAGTTGCAAGTTCCCAACTGATTATTAATGCCAGATTCTGCAGATAATGTGGCTGCTTATCACACCCAGGACTGAACCCTGGTCACTGAGGTTTGGAAGGTTTGGTCTGCTAAATTAGCCTTAAATTAGACTGGTGTTTAATATTGTAGATGTGTGAGAAATAAAGCAGTTCTATTTCAAATCCGGTGTCTCAGGTGCTTACTGTCTCTGTCACAGGCCCATTGTGAAAGGCCACTCAGTCCAGATGATCCCTGCCCAACTTTCTGTTGCATATCAGTACTTTAAAATCATTCCCTGCTGTTTATCTCTTGCTCTCCCTGTGTTGACAAGTTTCAGCTGAACACCACTCTGTGGCTGAAGAGGTTTACCTTGAATATCCTGCATGATTTTCTACAGACTGATGAAGATGATGGGCTCACTATGGTTTTGTCCCAGACCTTCCTTGTTTCTCAGGGCTCTGGGCCAAAGAAAAATGTGCTGCGTTGTTAGACTCCTTCTGCGTTCTTCTCAATGTTTTGGGTCATTTCACTGATTTCAAAGGGCTGTGCTTCATGCAGCTCATTTGTAGCAATGAAGTCTGACAGCAGAATGGTGGGCAAATCTTCAATGAATCCGGCTCAGAAACCAAATGGAGGCCCAGCACACATCAAGACTTTGTTGGTCTTGAAAGACATGGGAGATAGACTTTAGGGGAAGGAGGGAGGAATCAGATCAGGAGTACGTGGCTACAAGTAAAAGATCAGCAACATTTGGAAAATGATTGATTGAAAGGAATGTTGTTTATTTCTGCCAAATGTTGGAGGATCTCAGCAGGTTAGGCAGCATCTTTGGAGAGGAATAAGTAGTCGATGTTTTGAGCTGAGATCCTTCACCATGCACAGACTGTTTATTCCTCTGCTTAGATGCTGCCTGACCAGCTGAGTTCCCCCCCTGCACTTTCTGTGTGTGACTCTGTATTTCCAGCATCTGCAGAATTTTGTGTGTTTTATATCATCTGGCAGCTCTTGGGCTGTATTCCCTGGTGTTCAGGAGAATAAGGAAGGATCTCATAGAAACATTCCAAATGTTAAAAGGCCTGAACAGGTTGGATATAGCAAAGTTATTTCTCATGGTAGGGGAGTATAGGACAAGAGGACACACCTTCAGGATTGAAGGATTTCCATTTACAACAGAGATGTGGAGAAATTACATTAGTCAGGGGGTGATAAATCTGTGGAATTTGTTGCCATGAGTGGCTGTGAAGGCCAAGTCATTGGGTGCATTTAAGGCAAAGGTAGATAGGTTCTTGATTAGCCAAAACGTATGGGGAGAAGGCAGGAGAATGGGGATATCTGGAAGAATTGGATCAGCCCATGATTGAATGGTGAACAGACTCGATGGGCCAAATGGCCCACCTCTGCTCCTCTATCTTATGGTCTTATCAACACATACAACACACTGGAGGAACTCAGCAGGTCGGGCAGCATCCGTGGAAACGAGCAGTCAACCTTTCGGGCTGAGACCCTTCGTCAGGACTGAAGAGGCAGGAGCCCTGTAAAGAAGGTGGGGGGAGGGTGGTAAGGAGAAAACTGGTAGGTGCCAGGTGAAAAATCAGTAAGAGGAAAGATCAAGGGGTGGGGGAGGGGATAGGCGGGAAAGGTGAAGAAGGAATGTAAGGGGAAAGCACTATGTGTAGTAGAAGAAGGCAGAATCATGAGAGAGGTGATAGGCAGCTGGAGGAGGAGGCAGAGTGAAACTGGGATGGGGTAGGGAGAGGGAGGGAATTACCGGAATTCTCCAACCTGCTGAGTTCCTCCAGCTTGTTGTACGTGTTGCTTTGACCCCAGCATCTGCAGTGTACGTTGTGTCTTACGGTCTTACATCTGCACTTATAAGTGGGTTGGATTTTGACAGTTGACACACGGAATACCTGTTGATATTGAGTACTTGGTGGTAGCTTGCAGCGTTAAGGTAGCTGTTGAGTATTATAATTAAAACATTGACTGGTTTTGAGCCAAATAGCATAGGGTAAGAGGTGCTAGCAGACATTAATATGGCACCTTAGTTACCCAGACACCTTCGCGCGTCAGAATGTGCCATCGGTGACCAGGCGATGAAATGCGCAGGCGTGAAGGTTGTAGCTCTCACTCGAAAACTGCGCTGAGTGAATGGGGTGGTCGTGGAGAGCGGCAACAGGTAAACACGGGGTTCTGGCGGGGGTTTCATCGGGACTGGCGACTAAGGGACAATTACTGTGATCTCTGGGCACACTGTGGTCCTGCACCCTGGGACAGTCCCGGTTCTCTCCTTCTCTCTCATGATCCGCGCCCGGGTCCGGGAAGCTTTCGGCTAATGACCGAAGTGATGGGGCTGCCGGGACCGCGACCGGCAGAGGGAGATCTCATCCGTGGGGGTGTTCCGGGTAAAGTGAATCAGAATCTTGGCATTTGTCACCACGTACAGCCTTGGGATTCTTTTTCTGCGGGCATACTTAGCAAATCTATAGAACAGTAATTGTAAATAGGATCTCTAAACTGTAAACAAACTGTGCAAATGCAGATAATAAGTAAATAGCAATAAATAATGAGTATAAAATAATAAGATAAAAGAGCCCTTAAGCAAGTGTCATTGCTCCTTTTGTTCAAGAGCCTGATGGTTGAAGGATTTCCATTTACAACAGAGATGTGGAGAAATTACATTAGTCAGGGGGTGGTAAATCTGTGGAATTTGCTGCCCATGCTGCAAGTCTCCCCTCTCCACGCCACCGATGTTTTCCAAGGGAAGGGCATTAGGACCCATACAACTTGGCACTGGTGTTGTCACAGAGCAATGTAAGGTTAAGTGCCTTGCTCTGAGGCTCGAACTAGCAATCTTCAGATCATCAGAATGACGCCTTATCCGCTTACTTGGCCACGCGCCACTCAAACAGCATCTTGACATTTGTATTGTCTAGGTGATCCTAGACCACATGGAGAGCCATTGAGATGGTGTCTGCCGTAAACCTGTTGTGATAGGCAGTTGCAGTGGGTCTTCAGAGTCTTACCAGGTACCCCATTGTCAGTGTTTATCCTCCTGAAAGGCAGCCTGATGTCGGCCTTTGAGACAGATCGCAGGGTCACTGGATATGGCCTCCATGTTGTGGTACCCGATGGTCACCTTGGCCCCTCCTGCCCCGTTTGTTGCGAGAATGCAGAAGTTGTTTGTGGACAGGAAACACTGGGTTTCCACAGCGGTCTTGAGTCTCACAGTGGGAGAGGGCGGGCAGTCGCTGGTGTTGTACATACATGACTGGCGGCTCTCCGCCTCAGGACACGGCAGAGATTCCTGTATGCCGAGCACCCTCCCAGGTGGCACGTGTTGGTGACATTCTTCCGCCGAAGAGGCTGCTGTCTTCACGAAGAGATGTGGCTACCACTGGCGGGCATCAGCCGTGCTGCTTTGCGGAGTCTGCCCGGCTTCTATCAGGACCTACTGAGAGTCTGGAACATGGTTGCCTCAGGCCGGGAATCCCCTCCTCTGGCAGAGGGTGGAGTCCTGGCCGACCCTTGCCCTACCTCAACGGATGTCGGTGCGGCTCAGGTATGTGGAACGACACAGGCTGGGTTAACCTTTGTACCACCGGAGATGTTTGTCGGGGCCAGACCCTGCAATCTTTATCCTAGAGCCAAGCCCACACAACTTGAGTCGTCTCTCATCGACACTCAGAATCCCATTCAGGGATGCAAGTAGGGGGTACCTATATGGGCTGCTGCTCCACAGTCTTCACTTCCTAGCTGTTGTCCACTGTCCCGACACATCATAGCAGGCTGTCTTTCTACCTGGAGGTGGGGGGGGGGGGTTCCCAATGGAAGTCCCTTTATGAGAGGGTTCCATGTACCTGGGGTGGAGGCTGCTGCATAGAGTTATGCTGTAGCAAGTTCTTTAGTTTGTACGCAGGTCTCCCAGCCGCATGTCAATTCTGCGGGCTGGAGGAGATTGTGTACCACATGTACCTGGAGTGTGTGAGGCTGCAGCCACTTTCTGCGTATCTGCATGGGCTGCTTCTCGCCTTCTGGTTTCATTTTAGCCCCACCCAATTTATATGCGGTCATCCAGTAAGGAGGGGGCATGGAGGGATGAGGATGTCCTTGTCAACTTGCTCCTGGGGCTGGCGAAAACAGCCACCCATGGGTCTTGGAAACGGGTGGTGGGAGGATCTGCCCATGCCAACCTGAAATTATTAACCTGCTCAGTTGAGGAAAAACACCAGAGACACGAAATTACCTCTGAAACGGTTTTTATTCAGAGAGGAGTTCGCAGCCCCATGCACTTCGGGTGTAAGGTAGCCAACTCCCAATTTGTCGGTTTACAAAGGTCATACTTATACCCAAAAGCAGGGTACTACATTCGCAAATATGGTTACCGATTTGAATTCATCAATTGATTGGCTATTGCATAGCTAAGCATGCGAAATACTCAGAATTAGGAAAGGTTAAAGAGTAATACTTGGAATTAATACTGACGCACTTCAAAACACTTGAAATAGGTATCCTCAAAATACTTTGCCAAGCACATTGTCTTGTGGTCGCAGGTTCCCTTTTCCTTGTGGTCTCCACGTCTGGCCTGGCACCTTATTTTAGCTACCTCTCCTTACTTCCCCAATGACGTACCTCTCTCTTGTCCTGTCTACATATTTTGCTACACTTACCCCTCGCCCACCCCCTCTACACGTACCCCTTACCCTCTTCACATTCTCATTCCCTCCTGTGATCATGAAATGATCACTCATCAATATCGTGAAAATCCTCTGGTGCAGGTTCGAGGAGATCGGTGGCCTCGACGTTTGCTCGTACTACCATCAGTGGCTTAGCCGGCAGCAGGTCCCCTAACGAGGCCATCGTGAGGTTCAGAACACATTTGACAACGGCAGTACAGACAAAAATCCCTGTAATGGCCGTCAATGCGTCGATAGCCCGATTGATCAACCAGTCCTTCCATGCACTTAGTCCCCAGTCCCCCCACCCTGCCCAACCTGTTCCTTCCTTGATGGATCCTAACTGTTCATCTATTTTGTTCATATACCACGTTATGTTGGCAGTAGCATCGTCTAGCCCCATTATGCATTTGTCCTTTATGATAGCACAGAGCCCACCCTCCCTGGCGAGGAGGTAATCAAGTGCATAGCGGTTTTGCACGGAGACGAGCCGCAGTTGGTTAAGGCTGTCAGTTATGAGTCTTAATGCTTCCCTGGTGGCGTTCCCGAGGCTCATGAGACCACAGGCCAGATAGTTCCGATTGTGGGCTGCCATAGCGGCTCCTGATGCCCCCAAAGAGAAAAAGCCAGCTGCCCTGTATCCGGCCACCTGACCTGCGGTTAGGGTAGTCAGGACTTGGTAATCTGCACAAAATTCTTGGGAGACCTCTCTCTTGTACCTCCCAGGCGGGCGGCATGAGGGACCCCAAGTCCCAGGGCAAGGGACCGCGGTGGGGGAGGAAGGTGCCATAGGCCACCGAGGAAGGGTATGTATACTCGAGGAAGTTGGTGGCAATGCCGTTGTAGAAGAAAAAGTACCCCGGGAGGGTATACATGGTCTCAGTGCAACCCTCACCCTTTAGGTGTACAGTATCACTCCATTCTGCCACACCGGCAGGGGCGTACACTCGTTTGGTGCCCCTGCGATACTTAGGTCGTAGGAATACCTGATCGTTGACTCGGAGGTGGGTGCAGTTCCCCTCCCCACAAGGAAGTTGCACCCCCTGGGCCAGGGACTGGCACTTTGTCTCATGGCAAGAGCAAGAGATCCCTAAGGGGTCCTTGGTGGGGTGACACTCCCTTTTCCTACAGGGCTTGGAGAGGCAGGCGACGTTTTTTGAGACATACACGTCTGAACACCCCCACCCTGTTCCGAAGTAGCAGTTCTCATATACTCAGTCACCCTTCGGGGGCTTGGGACTCCCCTCCCACCAGAGATCTTTTCTCATCCACCTGTTGGACAGGGGGAATAAACAGTCCGCGACCGGGGCCGTGGAAGAGTCATAGGTGAGTTCCACCCTTTTTCCCTCAGGCAATGTTTTGCTGGCGGGGGCACATCGGAAGGGCTGATCGGCACGATCCCAGTGCGGGAAGATGGTAAAGAGCGAGGAGACACTGGCGGGGTGGGGATAGCAAACGATGGTTGTTTGTGCAGTCGTTTGTGCACATTTTGGAAATAGTTGCCACTTATAAACTCCGAGGAGGGTCTTTCAAGGGTGGGACCTTTGGGGAAGCCCCAATCCCTTTTCTGCCTTGAAATGTTCCCCCTCGATCCTTTTACGGGTTTTGGTTCCTCGTCCAGTTGTCCCTCAACCTTTGCCCTGTACCCCACTATCCCTAAAAGAATATAGATAACCAAGAGCATCCTACCTTCCATTGCCAGAGTACAGTTTCAACGATGTGACACCACAAGGAAAAAGGAATTTAAACACACAACAGTTCAATCAAGTCCGTTTATCAGTCCCTTCATTTATCTGTAGTTTCTAGCGAGTCTGTGGTCCAACGCTTGCAGTCGCTCAGATGTATCCAACGTTCTTGTCCCTTCACCTTGACAGCAGAAGGGGTCTGCAGGAGGACCTGGTACGGTCCTTTCCACCGGGGTCCCAGCTTGGGTTGATCCCAGTTCCTTATTAACACCCAATCTCCTGGTTCTGCTCCCTGCCACTCGCCTTCTCTGTCAGGGACAGGTCTTGAGGCTTCCTTCACCTGAGTATGTAGAAACTTAAGAGACAAAGTTAAATGCTTGAGTTAACACTGCAGTTCCTCGCCCATCATTTGTAGATCTACTTGTATTGGCGGGGGGTTGTGGTCACTGCCCCATGGGGTTCTATTTGGGCGCCCGTAAACTATTTCAGCAGCAGTTAGCCCGGTACCGGTTTGAGGTGTAACGCGCATATGATACAGTGCCAGGGGAAGGACTTTAAGCCAATTTAGTCCTGTTTCAAGGGTCAATTTAGTTAGTTTATCCTTCAGTGTGCCGTTTGCACGTTCCACGATTCCTGCGGCTCGGGGGTGATAGGCACAGTGGAATTGTTGTTCAATGAAGTGCGGGCCGTTATCAGATGAGAGTCTTTGTGGGATACCAAAACGAGGAATAACTTCTTTCAGTAGCATCCGCACTACCGTGGAAGCCTTGTTGTTCGTTGTGGGGAAGGCTTCAATCCATTTACTGAAGACGTCGATTATAATTAAACAGTACTTGTAACAATTCACCTTAGGTAACTCAATAAAGTCCATTTGTAATGTATCAAACGGTCCTGCTGGGGTTGGGGTGCACCCTTTATCACATCTAATAGATTTACCCGGGTTTACTTTATGGCAAATTAAGCAACCCTTTGCCCGTCTCTCCGCTGCCTCATTCAAACTGGGGGACCATCATGTTTTTAATAACAACATACACATTCCCTCCTTGCCGAGGTGAGTGTCAGAGTGGAGGCGGTTGACCAGGGCAGGCAGGAGAGTATCAGGATTACAAGTCTGACCTGCTGGGGTCTGCCAGAGGCCTGTTGCGTCATTAATAATGCAACCATGTTTTTTCCAAACATCAATCTCTGTCGCAGGGGCGTCCCCCTGTAATCACGCGATGTCAGATATGCCTGGGCTATCAACTGGCTGCCTAGAAGGCAGAAGGCGTGGGGTCGAATCCACAGTTATTGCTTTAGAGGAGGAGGCTTGCTTGGCTGCCAGGTCTGCTCTGGCATTGACTTTACTAACGGGAGAGTCATCGGATAAGTGGGCGGCACATTTTATAATAGCAGGCTTACCGGGGAGCTGGATGGCTTGGAGCAAATTGTCAATGTAGAGGCCGTTGACAATGCTTTTGCCAGCCGACGTTTGGAAGCCCCGCTGCGCCCATAGCGTACCAAATCGTGAGCGACCCCAAATGTATAGCGTGAATCCGTGTAAATATTGGCTGTCTGACTCGAGGCGAGGATGCATGCGCGAGTGAGGGCGAAAAGCTCAGCCTGTTGGGCCGAGACTGGTGGGTGGAAGGCTGCCGCCTCTAAGGTGGTATGTGGGGTCACAATGGCATAACCTGATTGCTGGACACCGTCCGGGGAGACAGAGGACGAGCAATGTCCTGGAGGTCTGGCCACGGAGTTTACTTTTGTCAGAGGAATCGCGTATCCCAGGGAATGTAGGGCATGGAGGAGATAGTTTGTGTCCTCCTCACAGGCGTACTGAGTGTCGCTAGCCAAAAGCAGGTCACCAACGTACTGGATGAGCGCTGAGTTTTTAGGGAAGGTGAGGTCTTTCAGAAGTCGGGGATATAGGCGGCTAAGGCTACGCCTGCCTCCGCAGTCACAATGGCAAAGACTGAAATTGGGAATTCAGTTCCCAAGTGTGGGGCGAATATGGCTGCCAAGACCTCTGAGCATCCCGAAGGGTCGTACGCAAGGGTCACATGGGGAGTGTATGGGGGCTCGAGGGTGACTGGCGAGCAGGAGGGGAGGTGGGTGAGGTCCAACACCCACCATTGCGGGGGAACGTGAAGCCAGAATGCCCAATGGGTAGGAGGTTCGATCAGGGTGAGACCATCACTGGTGCAGGTGACGGTGAGATGGAAACGACCTGCCAGGTTGACGCCCAAATTGGGGGTTACCACAAATCTGATAAGGGACTCATGGTGGTTATAGCGAGTGGGGAGTTCTTCGGTCATCTGGAACTCCTGCACTGGAGCTGTCAATCCCGAAAAGGGAAGTCGGGAGTGCATGGGGGGGGCGGGGGGCGATCATGGGTCAAGGGCACGGGGGGGGCGGAAGGTGCCGAAGGTACAGGCGGGACGGGATTCGCAGCCCTCACCAACGAAGGGACCTGCTGCTCCTCCTCCTCCTCAGTGTCCTCATTAGGGTCAAATAGGGTCTGCAGCCCAGTCTTATCCGGTGCTGGCCTTTTATCACCAAGTTTTACATTATGATCATCAATCCTACGCTGTTCATCATAGATTTCACATAAGGCCTTCAATACCGGCCAGCCCCTGGGTTTTCCGTTAGTATCATTGATGGGTATTTTTCTATTTTTTGCATTCACTTCCCAGGAGGTCTGGCGGGAGCGCTCATTAAGTCTACTGGTCACGGTATACCACGCGTAATTAGATCTTTCCATTTCTGTGAGACATTCTGTCGCCACACCTGTCCCTCTGCTTGCTTACACTTCTCAAGATCCCGGGTTCCCCCTAATGGCCAAAATTCATTCCCCAACTTCTTATTCATCCGCACGCTCAGTCTCCGTAAATCTGTCTCGTTTTCAGGGAATTCTTTACACATTTTCCATAATGGTGTATTTGGTCCTAATTTATCTAGAGTCTGGCCCATTTTGGTAACTTACTCTCGCATCCACTTCAGTTTCCTGACCTTCGCGTGGCAGATTTCTGCTCTTAACAACCAGTCTAAGGCAGAATGCGGTTTCAGTTAGATGTTGGAACCAGAACTTAATCAAATTAAATATGTATTGCTCCGGAGCTTCCAACCCCAAACCCCACGCAGGGACTCTAACCCCGCTTCCTATACCAGGGGACTCAATCCCCAAACTTCTTTAACCAGGGGACTTGAACCCCAAACTTTTTTTTTAACCGGGGTCTCGACATTAAAGGTTGAAAACTTTTTAGTTTACTGCTATTTGTCTAGTAGTAGTGTACTAATTGTGTTAGTCCCTGGTTTGTATGTATTGTAGCACTGAACTTGTAATAAAGATATTCTATATGGCAAAAATGGGTCGCCAGATGCAGCAGATATCTGCACAGCTGTAGTTTTATTATCCCCTTCAAAGCAGGCATAAAAGGCATTGAACTCATCTGAAAGTGAAGCATTGCTGTTATTTATGATGTTGGGTTTTGCTTTGTAGGAAGCAAACCCTGCCAGAGTTGTTGTGGATCAAATGTCACATCTAACCTCTCTTGGAATTGTTTGTTAGCTCCTGAAATAGCCTTTTGCAAGTCATACTTGGTTGTTTTGTATAGATCTGGGTCGCCAAACTTAAATGACACAGATCTACCCCTCAGCAGACTGTGAACCTCTGTGTTCATCTAAAGCTTTTGGCTTGGGAATGTGCAGCAAGTTTTCATTGGCACACACTCATCCACACAGGGTGCATCAACTGCATCATACTCATCCAGATTTGAAGATGAATCCCTGAATACAGTCCTGTCCACCGATTCAAAGCAGTCCTGTAAGTGTTCTTGCGCTTCCCTTGTCCATAGCTTCTTGGTCCTTAATACTGGTGCTGCTGTCTTCAGTCTCTGCCTATACTCATGGTGTAGAGGTACAGCTAGATGATCAGACTTTCCAAAGTATGGGTATGCGATAGGACAATAAACACTCTTAAGACCATAAGACAGAGGAGCAGAATTTGGCTATTCAGCCCATCGAGTCTGTTCCACCATTCCATCATGGCTGATCCTGGATCCCACACAACCCCATACACCTGCCTTCTTGCAGTTTCCTGCCCAATCAGGAAACAATCAACTTCTGCCTTAAATATACACATGGACTGCCTCCACTGCAGTCTGTGGCAGAACGTTCCATAAATTTACTACTCAAAAAATTCTTCCTTAATCTGTTGTAAAGGGTCACCAGTCAATTTTTGAGGCTGTGCCCTCTAGTTCTAGATAACCCCACCATAGGAAACAACTTCTCCACATCCACCCTATCTAATCCTTTCAAAATTTGGCAAGTTTCAATGAGTTGTCCCTGCATTCTTCTAAATTCCAGTGAGTACAGCCCAAAGCTGCCAAACATTCCTCGTATGTTAACCCCTTCATTCCCACAGTCATCCTCATGAAACTCCTCTGGACTCTTTCCAATGACAACACACCCTTTCTGAGATATGGGGCCCAAACCTGCTGACAATACTCTTAAGTGCGGCCTGACTAGTGTCTTATCAAGGCTTAGCATTATCTTCTTGCTTTTATATTCATTCCCCTTGAAATAAATGCCAACATTGCATTTACCTTCTCTACCACGGACTCAACCTGTAAATGATCCTTCTGGGAGTCTTGCACGAGGACTCCTCAGTCCCTTTGCACCTCTGATGTTTGAACCTTCTGCCCATCTGGATAATAGTCTGCATCATTGTTCATTTCACCAAATTGCATTATCATACATTTCCCAACACTGTATTCCATCTGCCACTTTTTTGCCCATTTTTCCAATTTGTCTAAGTCCTGCTGCAATGGCATTGTTTCCTCAGCACTACCTACCATCCACCTATCTTCATATCATCCTCAAACTTTGCCACAAAGTCATCAATTCCATTATCTAAATCATTGACAAACAATGTGAAAAGTAGAGGTCCCAATACTGATCCCTGAGGAACACCACTAGACAACGGCAGCCAACTGAAAAAGGATCTTTTTATTCCCACTCACTGCCTCCTGCTAGTCAGCCATTCCTCTATCCATGCCAATATCTTTCCTGTAATGCCATAGGATTTTATCTTGTTAAGCGGCCTCATCTGTGGCACCTTATCAAATGCCTTCTGAAAATCCAAATAAGTGACATCCACTGCCTCTGTTTTGTCCACCCTGCTTGTTACTTCCTCAAAGAATTCTAACAGATTTGTCAGGCAAGATTTCCCCTTACAGAAACCATGCTGACTTTGACTTATTTTATCATTAGTCTCCAACTTCATCCTTAATAATAGACTAACACTTTCCCAACCACTGAGGTTAGGCTACCTGGCCTATAATTTCCTTTATTTTGCCTTTAAGAGTGAAGTGACATTTGCAATTTTCCAGTCCTCCAGGAGCATGCCAGCATCAAGTGATTCTTGAAAGATCATGACCAATGCATCCATTATCTGTTCAGCCACCTCTCTCAGAACTCTGGGATGTAGTCTACCTGGTCCAGGTGACTTATCCACCTTAAGATCTTTGAGTTTGCCTTGCACTTTTTCCTTTGTAATAGCAATGGCACTCACTCCTGCTCCCTGACACTCATGGATGTCGGGCACACTGCTAATGTCTTCCACAGTGAAGACTGATGCAAAGTACCCATTAAGTTTATCTGCTATTTCTTTGTTCCCCCCATTACTACCTCACCAGCATCATTTTCCAGTGGTTCAATATCAACTCTCACCTCCCTTTTACTCATTATATAACTGAAAAACTTTTAGTATCCTGCTTTATAATATTGGCTAGTTTGCCCTCCTATTTCATCTTTCTCCTTCTTACAGCTTTTTTGGTTGCCTTTTATCGGATTTTAATACCTTCCCAGTTATCCAACTTCACACTCAGTTTTGCTATCTTGTATGCCCTTTCCTTGGCTTTTATGCAGCCCTTAACTTTCTTTTGGCAGCCACACTTTGTCCACCCCGGCTATTTGAGAACAACTTCCTCTGTGGGACAGATCTATCCTGCACCTTGTGAACTGTTTCCAGAAACTTTAGCCACCTTTGCTCTGCCGTCATCCCCGCCAGTATCCTCCTCCAATCCACCTGGGCAAGCTTCTCTGAAATTCCCTTTATTCCATTCTGATGCAGACACATATGAGTTATGCCTCTCCCTCTCAAACTGCAGTATGAATTCAATCATATTATGATCACTGCCTCCTAAGGTTCCTTTAGCCTAAGCTTTTTAATAAAATCTGGATTATTGCACAACTTCCAATCTGAGATAGCTTTACCCCGAGTAGGCTCAAACACAAGCTGCTCTAAAAAGCCATATCATATGCATTCAACAAATTCCTTCTCTTGTGATCCAACACCAACCTGATTTTCCCAATCCCCTTGAATATTGAAGTCCTCCATTACAATTGTGTCATTACCCTTATTACAAGCCTTTTCCAGCTCCCTTTGCAATCTCAGCCCCACATCTTGGCTACTACTTGGAGGCATTCCCATGATGTTTTTTTACCTTTGCAATTTCTTAACCCCACCCACAAGGATTCAGCATTCTCTGACCCTATGATCTTAGTGTAACAGTGGTTCAGTGTGTTGCTTCCTCTGGTACTACAGGTGATCTGTTGATAATAATTATTTAGTGACTTTATCAAGATGACCTGGTTAAAATCCTCAAAGTGATGGGCAAGGAATCAGGGTGAGCTGGTTCATGCCTTTTGCACAGTTCATCTAGAGCCTGTTTGCCATTGGCCTTAGGTGGGGTTATGTCACTACCAAATGGTTGCAGAAATCTCCCACAGCGGGTAAAATGGATGACACTTAATTACGAGGTATTCCAGCTCTGATGGGAATGCATACATCTCCACCTCTGCTTTTGAGAGACTCGACAGACCTATCTTGGCGGTGTATCGCGAACCTGTCTATTAGAATCGCTTAGGCCGACCAAAGTCCGATCTATTTCCATCAGTTTTGAGCAGCGATAGATTGTTTAATTGCATTAAAACATTGTTACTGGATTGATGGACGGGGAGCGGTAGCTGAAGCAGTTATTTTGGTCGGTTCGAGGACCCATTTGCTGTACGAACATGCAGATCTTTATGAAAACACTGACTGGCAAGACCATCACTCTAGAGGTGGAGCCCAGTGACACAATTGAGAATGTCAAGGCCAAGATCCAGGACAAAGAAGGGATCCCACCTGATCAGCAGTGTTTGATCTTTGCTGGTAAGCAGTTGGAAGAAGGGCACACTTTCTCTGACTACAACATCCAGAAGGAGTCAACCCTGCACTTGGTGCTGCATCTGAGAGGTGGTATGCAGATCTTTGTGAAGACCCTGACAGGCAAAACAATCACTCCTGAAGTGGAGCCCAGTGACACAATCGAGAATGTCAAGGCCAAGATTCAGGATAAGGAGGGGATCCCACCTGATCAGCAGCGTTTGATCTTTGCAGGCAGGCAACTGGAAGATGGCCATACCCTGTCAGACTACAACATCCAGAAAGAATCTACTCTGCACTTGGTGCTGCGTCTGAGGGGGGGGGGGGGGGGGCAATTGTTAAACTGTTGCAATTGGCTTTCTTTTTTCTGTGGGTAGTGTTCTTGCCTTTAGCTTAAATTTTTGATTATGTCTTCCCATGTCATTCAAAATAAAATTGATGCAAGCTTATTGTATAGTCACATGTTCTTTGAATCTTCAGATAATTAACAGATGGAAGTGGGATTGTAGTAAACTAACAAAACTTGATTGTTTTGTATGCCTTAATTCAGCCATAATTGAGTTAAGATTACAGTGGGAAGGTTGTAAACAAGTGCACTCACTGTTTGATGCCCAATGCTCAAAGATTTGAAGTTTGCAAATGACTGAGTAGTTTTTCTATCATTACAGTAGTAAGTCTGGTGGATGTAAACGTTTCAGATTACAGATTCAGAGCATGCATTAGTTGGCTAGAAGCAAATAAAGTTCAGACAATCCTGTGAAATATTTCATATCTTTGAACAACAGTAGCTCCAATGGAGAAACTTGCACCTGATAAATAAAAACTGTGTAATTCACAAACAAAAACATTGTTACTGACTGTACACACTTTGGATGCAGTCCTGGTACTCAGACTGAAATGAGACTATTTGATGATCCAATCAGAGCTGCCACACCTAGTTGCCCTTGTTTTGTCACCCCGGAAGTAGCAGCCACGGGCGGCACTTTCAGCACTTTTCCCCGCCAGTCCGAGTACATTTGCAGGTGCTGGCAGAGGAAGTAGGAGCGGGTAGATCTCCCAAACACTGACAACTTCCAGCTATGTAAATCCAAGGATTAGGAACTCAAAATAAAATGTCGTTTTGAGTCAATCTCAGTAAATGAAATTAACCTTTCAGAGAATGAAAGTATTTATTAGTGCTGTCATGGATTAAAAAAAGGCAAGATACTTCCTACAGTTTTAGTTTTTGAGAAAATCACCTTTGTTCTACCTCCTCTTGTTCTAGATTCATGAAAACATGTTTTGTACCATTCTTTCTGGGTGCATAATGATATCAAACACCTTTTTCCTGGGCAACAAGTGACCTGTAGCTTTCACACCACAGAAGTGCCACACTCCAATGAGAAAGACCACTGCCCTCCCCTTCACATTCATTGTCATTGTTGAGTCATCACTGCCAGTCATTTGCTGGGGTCGGGGGTGGGGGGGGGATCAGACTAATTAGAAAACCACTAGGGGTCAGACATGTAACAACGCCTGGATGTTTATCGTTAGTAATTTTTATTTTATTGTAAATAAGTCTTTAATCCTTGCCTAAAGTTTGAGAGTCTATGAATGTTTTATTGTAAATATCTTTAATTTGAATAGGAACAGAGAGCCAATGCAAAATTTATTGTAAATAACTTTATTCAGGAATATTAGCAATAATAGTAGCACTGTGGGACATGACCAGAACTTGAGATAATACCAATGGAGAGAGACTAACTGAGCCAAGTCACAGATTGACGAAGGGCAGAAATGGCCCATTCTGGTATGGACAGGGATACAATCAGATGGTGAGTCAGGATGCATGATCTGTGGCCAGTTAGAAGATGGGGAATTCCTCCAACTTGAGTTGAACTTGGTAACAATGTGATGTCAGAGACCACAGACTAAAATCTCATCTGAAATGTTCTCCTTCACCCACTGATGTCTTCTGTAAATATCTTTACAGGTTAGAAATGACAAAAGAAAATTATGTACAGGGATCTCAAACGCATACCACATCTGTTTTGCTGCCTCTGTCCAGATATTTAAGGAGTGACCAGATATTTTCTTGGTAACAACAATATATCTATTGTCCACCCTTGAAGATGAAGATGTGTCTCATCCCAACTGGAAACGTACTTTGTGTCTGAAATAAACTTTTCTGTTGTAACTCAGTGTAACCCACTGGAACCAGGGTGTTCCAGCATTTATTCACTGGAGATCAGTTTTCAACTGCATTGATTATGCAAGGGATTCAAAACGCCTGACAGCTGACTTTCTGAATTGCCAGAGAATTGATCGCAGTGACGTATCATTCTCCTTCTCTCACTGTGGAAAGGGATTTACTCACAGCTTACCTGTAGCCACCTCAGTGAGTTCACAGTGGGAAAAAGACCTTTCACCTGCTCTGTGTGTGGGAGGCGATCTACTCAGTCATCCAGCCTGATACATCAGCAATTAACACTGTAGTGAGATGCTCCACGTGTTCTGACCACGGGAAGCAATTCACTCTGCAATCGATGCTAAAGATATATCAGAAAATTCACCAGTGAGAGAACGTTGACCTGCTCAGACTGTGGGAAGAGATTCAGTCACTCATCCCATCGTGAACACACCACTGAGTTCACCAGGGAGAGAGATCGCTCAACTGTTCTGTATGTGGGAAGAGCTTCACTCGGTCCTCTGAATAGCTGACACACGAGTGAGTTCATACTCATTAGAAGTTTCACTTCTGCTTTGAATGTGGGAAAAATTTCACTCAGTCATCTCACCTATTGACCCAGCTATCAGTTCACACTGAGGAGAGGCCATTCACCTGCTCGGACTGTGGGAAGGGATACCTCAGTCATTTCACCTGCTGGTACACCAGTGGGTTCATATGTGAGAGAGGCCGTTCCCCTTTCTTTGTGTGTGGAAAAGGATTCACTTAGTCATCTTTTCTACTGGCACACCAGTCAGTTCACACTGGGGAGATGCCGTTGACCTGCTCAGACTGTGGAAAGGTATTCACACACTCATCCAAGCTACAAAGACACCAGTGATTTCTGACTGGAGAGAGGCTATTCACTTGTTCTGTGTGTGGAAAGGGAATCTCTCAGTCATCCGGCACATCAGTTCATTCACACTGGGGAGATGCCGTTCACCTGCTTAGACTGTGGGAAGGTATTCACTTGGTCATCTGACTTGAAAGTACATCAGCGACTTCATATTGGGGAGAGGCCGTTCACCTGCTCAGACTGTGGGAAGGGATACACTCGGTCATCTCAACTGAAGTTACATCAGCGAGTTCACACTGGGGAGAGGCCGTTCACCTGCTCAGACTGTGGGAAGGGATTCTCTCGGTCATCTCACCTACTGATACATCAGGTAGTTCACACTGGGGAGAGGCCGTTCACCTGCTCTGAATGTGGGAAGGGATTCACTCAGTCGTCCCACCTGCGTACACACCAGCGAGTTCACACTGGGGAGAGGCCATTCATCTGTTCCGTGTGTGGGAAGAGATTCACTCAGTTATGTCACCTACAGGCACACCAGTCAGTTCACAGTGGAGAGAAACCATTCACCTGCTTTGAATGTGGGAAGGGATTCACTCAGTCGTCCCACCTGCAGAGGCACCAGCAAATTCACAGTGGGGAGAGGCCGTTCACCTGTTCAGATTGTGGGAAGGGATTCACTCAGTTATGCAACCTGCAGGCACACCAGTCACTTCACACAGTGGAGAAACTGTTCACCTGCTCAGACTGTGGGAAGGGATTCACTCAGTCATCCCACCTCCTGACACACCAACGAATTCACACTGGGGAGAGGCCATTCACCTGTTCTGTGTGTGGGAAGAGATTCACTCAGTTGTCCAACCTGCAGGCACACCAGTCAGTTCACAGTGGGGTGAAGCCATTCACCTGTTGTGAATGTGGAAAGGGATTCACTCATTTATGTAACCTACAGACACACCAGTCAGTTCACACAGGGAGGAAACCGTTCACATGCTCAGACTGTGGGAAGGGATTCTCTTGGTCGTCCCAACTGCTGATACACCAACGAGTTCACACTGGGGAGAGGCCGTTCACCTGTTCTGTGTGTGGGAAGGGATTCACTCAGTTATGCAACCTGCAAGCACACCAGTCAGTTCACAGTGGGGAGAGGCCACACAGCTGTTCTATGTGTGGGAAAGGATTCACCCAGTTATGCAGCTTACAGGCACACCATTCGTTTCACACTGGGGAGAGGCCATTTACGTGTTCTGAATGTGGGAAGGGATTCACTCGATCATCCACCCTTATGTCACATTACCGAGTTCACACTGGGGAGAAACCATTCACCTGCAATAAATGTGGTAAGGGATTCTCTAAGTTATCCAACCTGCAGAGACACAACCGCATTCACACTGGGGAGAGGCCATTCACCTGCTCTGTATGTGGGAAGGGATTCACTCAGTTATCCAGCCTACAGGCTCACCAGCGAGTTCACACTGGGGAGAGGCCATTCACCTGCTCAGACTGTGGGAAGGGATTCCCCAGGTTATGCAACCTACAGGCACACCAGTCAGTTCACATTGGGGAGAGGCCATTCACCTGCTCTGAATGTGGGAAGGGATTCACTCAGAAATCTAACCTGCAGACACACCAGCGAGTTCACACTGGTAAGAGACCATTTACCTGTTCCGTGTGTGGGAAGGGATTCACTCAGTCATCCCACTTGCAGAGACACCAACATGTTCACACCGGGGAGAGGCCGTTCACCTGTTCCATGTGTGAGAAGGGATTCACTAAGTTATGCAACCTACAGAGACACCAGTGAGTTCACACTGGGGAGAAACCATTCACCTGCTCTGAATGTGGGAAGAGATTCACTCAGTTATCCAGCCTTGAGGCACACTACCAAGTTCACGCTGGGGAAAAGATTACATGATGGATATTTAACCATCAGAGTTGGTGAACGAGAGGCAAGTCCAAAAGTGACTGTGGTTGTCAAGC
The DNA here is from genome assembly GCF_048418815.1 of Hemitrygon akajei. Taxonomy (NCBI): domain Eukaryota; kingdom Metazoa; phylum Chordata; class Chondrichthyes; order Myliobatiformes; family Dasyatidae; genus Hemitrygon; species Hemitrygon akajei. The sequence continues at coordinate 83,915,622 of NC_133129.1, read as the reverse complement.
TTTGCAATTACAACACATCCAGTACACAGTAAGGAGTTAACTCAGCCCAGCTGGTCCCTGTCAGTGTTTCTATTCCACAACAGTCCTTTTAAATCTATTCCTGTGTTCACCTTTCGCTCTCCCTGTGGTGATGGGTTGCAAACGGCCACCACTCTGGGTGAAGAGGTATCCCCTTGAATTTCCTGCATGGCTTTCTGCAGACTGAAGAAGATGAGCTGACTGCAGTTATGTTTGACATGATTTTTGTCCCTCAAACATCTCAGCCAAGGATAAATGACATTGGAAGTTAACTTCCTTATTCCCTGTTCATGTCAAAGTTATGGGTCATTTTCACTGCTTCTGAAGGGTTGTGTGTCACAAGCCGGGTTGTTAAAATACATCACTGTCCTACAAAGTCTGAAAGCAGAATGTAGACAACAAGTTGGATGTTCAATGGAGCAGGTCAGAAACCAGAGATGGTCAGCACAGGGCAGACGTTGGGGCTCAGGGCAGTGGTATGGGGTAAGAGCACATCAGGAGCAGGGAAACAGAGTTGGGGGGTGGGGGGGTCTGTGGCAATGAATGACAGAGTAGCAACATTTGGAATCTGATTGCAAGGTAAAAAGAAATTACTGCTGACACGCTCTGCCTGTCGATGTTGAGTGTATTACTTCTGGGCTCTTGTGCTAAGCTGGCTGTTGACCGGATCGTTGCCATCTGGCAAAGGGGAGGCACTGCTTGTAAACACTTACACTTGCACTGTTCTTCATCAGTCTATGAGCATCACAATGTACTGTCAGTGTGAATTGAGTACCCAGGTATCAGGGGGGGGGGGGGGTCTGTTGGACATAATCGTTTAATGCTAATTGTCATTTTCTTTACAGTTTAACAGTTAATTATCTGCTTGTATTTTAATAGACATTATCTGCACAACAATTTAATAGCCCTCTAGTTGTTATACAAAGTGTAATTCTGGAGGTTCTTTGTACTTCATTAAGCGAATAAATGTTCTCTCATTGTTTGATTTTTACTGCAATATTCACTAAGTATTTTCTAATTGGATTATTGTTATCTATGAATATGTTAGAAATTTTTCTTATCTTGAGTATAAAGATAACTGTTTTATGCTAGGAGCCAACTTTAATTTCTCTCTTCTTCAAGCAGTAGACCCTGTCATTGTTCTGTTCCAGTTCTATCAACTTTTAATAAAATGATCATGAACCAACAAGTTTTATGCCTTATTTCTGACTTCAAAGAGAACCTTGATTTAAACAGCAAAGTCCATCATTTGGCATTGTCAGCAGGATTTAGAGCTCAGGACATTCCAAGTCAAAGAGAGAATATTTAGCATGCAACAAAAGGGGTAAGAACTTTTATGTTCCAGATTGTCTGAGGGGGAAAAAAAATCTAGTTTGGGCTTTTACATGATCAGATCAGAATCAGGATTGAGGACTGCTGCATTTCTAGTTTTAAAAACATCTGTAAAAAAGAAATGCAGTCTGGTAGAGCCACGTGCAAACCGCAGTGTAATTAAATACTCAAGCCAGCCAGTATAGCATTGAAAAGTTAAATTCATACAGCCTGGTGGAGCAGGGGGAAAATGATGAATCAAAATTAATTCAAAACAATGGCCAGCATTCTGAAACATGCTGGGAACTCTAATGTGAATAGGACATTTAAGTTTGATAAAGTTAATGAAAAAGTCTGGATGAAAAATACCAAACAAATGTTAAGTTTATTAAGAATAAGAAGATATGAGTTAAATCCAGAAATGGCTGCTGATTAGAGATAAGACTGCGTAGTTATTTTGATCAAATGAAACATAGAAAACCTACAGCATAATACATGGCATCAGCCCACAAAGCTGTGCCGAACATGTCCCTACCTCAGAAATTACTAGTCTTACCCATAGCCCTCTATTTTTTTAAGCTCCATGTACCTATCCAAGTTTTAAAAGACCCTATCATGTCCGCCTCCACCACCGTTGCTGGCAGTCCATTCCACGCACTCTCCACTCTACATCTCCTCTGTAGCTACTCCCAAGCACCTTAAACCTGTGCCCTCTTGTGGCAACCATTTCAGTCCTGGGAAAAAGCCTCTGACTATCCACACGATCAATGCCTCTCATCATCTTATACACCTCTATCAGGTCACCTCTCATCCTCCGTCGCTCCAAGGAGAAAAGGCCGAGTTCACTCAACCTGTCTTCATAAGGCAGGCTCCCCAATCCAGGCAACATCCTTGTAAATCTCCTCTGCACCCTTTCTATGGCTCCACATCCTTCCTGTAGTGAGGCGACCAGAACTGAGCACAGTACTCCAAGTGGAGTCTGACCAGGGTCCTATATAGCTGCAACATTACCTCTCAGCTCCTAAATTCAATCCCGTGATTGATGAAGACCAATACACCATACGCCTTCTTAACCACAGAATCAACTGCGCAGCTGCTTTGAGCGTCCTATGGACTCGGATCCCAAGATCCCTCTGATCCTCCACACTGCCAAGAGTCTCACCATTAATACTATATTCTGCCATCATATTTGACCTACCAAAATGAACCACCTCACACTTATCTGGGTTGAACTCCATCTGCCACTTCTCAGGACAGTTTTGCATCCTATCAATATCCTGCTGTAACCTCTGACAACCCTTCACACTATCCACAACACCCCCATTCAGCAAACTTACTAACCCAAACTTCCACTTCCTCATCCAGGTCATTTATAAAAATCATGAAGAGTAAGGGTCCCAGAACAGATCCCTGAGGCACACCACTGGTCACCGACCTCCATGCAGAATATGACCGATCTACAACCACTCTTTGGAGAAGGGGCAAAGAAGTTGAAGAAAGAATACAGTGTTGGGAAATGCATGATTATGCACTTTAGTAGAAGAAATAGAAGGGTAAACTATCTGCTAAATGGAGAGAAAATTCAACTACATGAGGCACAAAGGGACTTGGGAGTCCTCGTGCAGGATTCCCTGAAGGTTAATTTGCAGCTGGAGTCAGTGGTGAGGAAGACAAATGATTTCCTCGTGTTTGCAATGTTAGTGTTCATTTTGAGAGGACTGGAATATAAAAGCAGCAATGTAATGTTGAGACTTTATAAAGCACTGGTGAATCTTCACTTGCTGTATTGTGAGCAGTTTTTGTCCCCTTACCTTAAGCAGGATGTGCTGAAACTGGAGAGGGTTCAAAGGCAGTTCACGAAAATGTTCAAACACGAGGAAATCTGCAGATGCTGGAAATTCAAACAACAACACACAAAATGCTGGTGGAACACAGCAGGCCAGGCAGCATCTATAGGGAGAAGCGCTGTCGACATTTCGGGCCGAGACCCTTCGTCAGGACTAACCGAAAGGAAAGATAGCAAGATAAAATGGTCACCTATCATTTCGCATTTCCCCCTCCCCCCACTACTTTCAAATCTCTTACTATCTTTCCTTTCGGTTAGTCCTGACGAAGGGTCTCGGCCCGAAACGTCGATAGCGCTTCTCCCTATAGATGCTGCCTGGCCTGCTGTGTTCCACCAGCATTTTGTGTGTGGTGTTGTTTGAATTTCCAGCATCTGCAGATTTCCTCGTGTTTACTCTGAAGAAACTGGAATGGTTGGTGGATATAAAAGTATTTATTCATCACCACAAGCGGACATTGTGGGATGATGGGCCTATATTGTGCTATAGGTTTTCTATGTTTCTATGTTTCTAAAATCAAACTAAGAGTTTATACTCGAGGAGAATGCTAGCAATAGGCAATTCAGTACAATCTCACAAGTTAAAACAACATAATTTACTTCAATATTTTGTGTCTGACTAATGGTTCCTTTGAGGTACATATTGACAGTGGAAGCACATTTAATTAAGAACCTCCTGAAGGTTCAAACACCTTGGTCGGGACAAAATAACTCAGACAAATGGTCTAAAAACTTCTGAGAACAGAGAACCCAGATGCTGAAGACATGGACGGGCAGGGAATGTAGGGAGACATATCATGTGTAGGTAGGAGGTATCCATTTAACGTGGCATCATGGTTGGCACAGAGATGATGGGCTGAAGTCCTGTTTCAGTGCTTTACCTTTCTGTGTTCTGTCTAGGTGTAAGACAAACAGAGGCAGCAACGTTTCGTTACTCAGAGCGTACATTTCCCTCAGTGGCGATGAACTTCGATATGTTTTTGACCCAAGACAAAGTTTGGTACACTTCACACAAACAAGCGATGGTTATTGGTAAACGGGTGTGTGAGGTGCGCTGCGGTCACAATTGATGGAGAATCAGAGTGGAGCAGCTCTTTTACTTTCAGTGGATCTCCTCAACTGATGGACAAAAGTCGCACCGACCCAACATGAGATGGAGAGCTGCGTCTGATTCTGTTTGAAACAATATTCTCTTTGTTGGAAGAATGCGCTCCCAATTCACACCTCCTGGTACCATTTTCCATTGTTTTCAGTTTCACAATTAATTCACTAAATTAATCACAATCTGTCACCATGGGGGTTGCACTAGTCTGACGTAATCAGTTTGTAAATCATTTAAAGATGTTTATTTTTAAATCTGTTGAAATCTGTCCATGTGGTGTCACTAAAGGGTATTAAAAAATCCGAGGCAAGTGCTGCCTCAGTATTTCATTCCGAGAGGTCGCCTTTAGCACAGCGGGACAAATCACAGGACAGAGAAAATGTGCGATGTGGGATAGCTCCAAGGGCTTGACGAAAGGATCTCCAGACTTGAGAGATGAATTGGGTGCCCCGGTTAGAAATAATGTCAGAGGGAATACCATGAAGGTGGAAGACGTGATGTACAAGGAAGTTGGCTGTTTCACGGGCTGTAGGGAGTTTGGGAAGGGCTACAGAATGCACGGCTTTGGAGAAACGGTCCACCACGGTGAGTACCGCAGTGTTCCCATGTGAAGGGGAAAGACCAGTAACGAAATCCAGAGCAATGTGAGACCAAGGGTGGCAAGGAACAGGCAGGGGACGAAGTAGCCCAGCAGGTGGTCAGTGGGAGGCTTTTCCGTGGGCACACACAGAACAAGCAGAGACGAAGGAGCGAGTGTCAGCATCCATAGTGGGCCACCTGAAATGTTGCTTCAGAAGGGACAGGGTGTGACCGATTCCAGGATGGCAGACAAACCGAGAAGTATGCCCCCACTGAAGAACCTGAGAATGGACAGAGTCAAGCACGAAAAGGTGATTGGGGGGTCCATTGCCTGGGTCAGGTTCAGTCTGTTGGGCCTCTTTTTTAAAAACTTTTTTTATTGAGTTTTCAAATGATTACAGAAAGAAAAAAATATATACCCTTCCCCCCTCCCCTTAGCCCCTCCCCCTAACATCCCTATAGATAAAAAGAAAAAGAAAAAAAAAGAAAGAAAGAGAGAGTGCCTGGATATCGGAAGATCCCCACATGCTCCACGGAGTTCATAATAACTTTAGTATATATATTTATTTCTTTCCCCAAATAACCAATTATTTTATCTTTGGAGCACCTATATATTTAATCCTGTCTTTTGTAAATAAGGGCGCCAAATTTTCAAAAATGTTTCATATTTATCTCTTAAATTATAAATAATTTTTTCAAGTGGAAACAGCTGGAAATTTCATTCTTTCAATGATCTATACTTAAGTATGAATCCGATTTCCAAGTAACTGCAATAGCCTTTTTGGCTACTGCCAGTGCAATTTTTATGAATTAGATAGATAGATAGATAGATAGATACTTTATTCATCCCCATGGGGAAATTCACCTTTTTTCCAATGTCCCATACACTTGTTGTAGCAAAACTAATTACATTCAATACTTAACTCAGTAAAAAATATGATATGCATCTAAATCACTATCTCAAAAAGCATTAATAATAGCTTTTAAAAAGTTCTTAAGTCCTGGCGGTAGAATTGTAAAGCCTAATGGCATTGGGGAGTATTGACCTCTTCATCCTGTCTGAGGAGCATTGCATCGATAGTAACCTGTCGCTGAAACTGCTTCTCTGTCTCTGGATGGTGCTATGTAGAGGATGTTCAGAGTTATCCATAATTGACCATAGCCTACTCAGCGCCCTTCGCTGAGTTAAACTCTCCAGTACTTTGCCCACGACAGAGCTCGCCTTCCTTACCAGCTTATTAAGACGTGAGGCGTCCCACTTCTTAATGCTTCCTCCCCAACACGCCACCACAAAGAAGAGGGCGCTCTCCACAACTGACCTATAGAACATCTTCAGCATCTCACTACAGACATTGAATGACGCCAACCTTCTTAGGAAGTACAGTCGACTCTGTGCCTTCCTGCACAAGGCATCTGTGTTGGCAGTCCAGTCTAGCTTCTCGTCTAACTGTACTCCCAGATACTTGTAGGTCTTAACCTGCTCCACACATTCTCCATTAATGATCACTGGCTCCATATGAGGCCTAGATCTCCTAAAGTCCACCACCATCTCCTTGGTCTTGGTGATATTGAGACGCAGGTAGTTTGAGTTGCACCATATCACAAAGTCCTGTATCAGTTTCCTATACTCCTCCTCCTGAATTCTTTCTGAAAGAAAGAAAGAATTCTTTCTGATATTTATTCAATTTGGGTTTCGATTTTATCCCTTCAATATCGCCTAATAAAAATAATATTGGATTATGTGGAAGTTGTGTTCCAATAATTTGTTCCAATAAAACTCTTAAATTTGTCCAAAAAGGTTGAATTTTAGAACAAGACCAAGTAGAATGTAAAAAAGTACCGATTTCTTGGTTACATCAGAAACACTGATCAGATAAATTTGGATTTAATTTATTTATTTTTTGTGGTGTAATATATAATTGATGTAAAAAATTATATTGCACTAATCTTAACCGGACATTTGTTGTATTTGTCATACTATCAAGACATAGTCTTGACCAATTTGTTTCTTCAATTTTAATATTCAAGTCACTTTCCCATTTTTGTCTTGACTTATGGTTTCCTTGTTTAATTGCCTGTTTTTGAATCAAGCTATACATACAAGAAATAAATTTTTTAGTTTTTCCTTTTTGAATTAAAGTTTCTATTTCATTAGATTTCGGCAATAACATTGGTTGACCTAATTTTTCTCTTAAATAAGCCCTTAATTGGAAGTAACAAAAAAGAGTGTTGTTTGATACTTTATATTTATTCTTTAATTGATCAAATGACATTAATATACCTCCTTCAAAACAATCTCCTATATATCTAATCCCTTTTTGAAACCAATTATATAAAAGTTGATTATTCATTGTAAAAGGAATAAGTCTATTTTGAATTAAAGATCTCTTTGCTAATAAAGATTTCTTTGTCTCATCATCAACATTTATCTTATTCCATAAGTCAATCAAATGTTTTAATATAGGAGATTCTTTCTTTTCCCGTATCCATTTAGATTCCCATTTATATATAAAATCTTCTGGTGTATTTTCTCCTATTTTATCTAATTCTATTCTAATCCATGCCGGTCTATCTTTCTCAAAAAAAGATGCAATAAATCTAAGTTGATTTGCTTTATAATAATTCTTAAAATTTGGAAGTTGTAACCCTCCTAGATCAAATTTCCATGTCAATTTTTCCAATGATATTCTTGACATCTTACCTTTCCAAAGAAACTTCCTCACACATTTATTTAACTCTTGAAAAAACTTCTGGGGTAGTTGTATTGGTAGTGATTGGAATAAGTATTGTAGTCTAGCGAATATATTCATTTTTAGGGTATTTACTCTACCTACTAATGTTATTGGTAATATCAGCCATTTATCAAGATCTTCTTGAATTTTTTCAATAATGGTAAGTAATTTAATTTATATAAGTTCTTTATATCATTATCAACTCTTATACCTAAATATTTTATACCGTTTGTCGGCCATCTAAATTGAGTTATTAATCAACATTGACTATAATCTCCTTTAGTAAGAGGTAAAATTTCACTTTTATCCCAATTTATTTTGTAACCTGATATTTTCCCATATTCTTCTAATCTAGAGGATAATTTACGCAACGAGTGCAATGGGTTTGTTAAATAAAGCAGAACATCATCAGCAAATAAGTTAATCTTGTATTCCTCCTGGTTAACTCTGAAACCCGTAATATCTGGGTCCATTCTAATTAATTCAGCTAATGGTTCTATCACCAACACAAATAAAGCAGGTGATAATGGACAACCTTGCCTAGTTGACCTTGTTAACTGAAATGGTGTTGAAATTTGACCATTTGTCACTACTTTAGCTTTGGGATTAGTATTTAAGGTTTTAATCCATTTTATAAAAGATACTCCTAATCCATATTTTTCCAATACCTTAAATAAAAAATCCCATTCCAATCTATCAAATGCTTTTTCTGCATCTAAAGCAACTGCCACACTCATTTCCTCCCTCTTTTGAGCCAAATGAATTATACTAAATAACCGAGTTACATTATCTGCCGGTTGTCTATTTTTAATAAATCCTGTTTGATCCATATGTATTAATTTTGGTAAGTATTTAGATAATCTGTTAGATAAGATTTTTGCTATTTTATAATCAGTGTTTAACAAAGAAATAGGTTTATATGATGTTGGCTTTAAAAGATCTCTATCTTTTTTTAGTAATACTATTAAAATAGCTGTCAAAAAAGATTCTGGAAGTTTATGCGTTCTTTCCGCTTGATGTATTAACTCCATAAAAGGAGGAATTAATAAATCTTTAAACTTTTTATAAAATTCAGGCGGAAAACCATCTTCTGCTGGAGATTTATTACTTTGAAATGATCCTAGAGCTTCTTCGACCTCTTTTAATGTAAAAGGCATATCTAATCCCTTCTGTTCTTCCGCATTCAATTTTGGAAGAGTTATTTGTGATAAAAACCTTTCTATCTTGACATTATCATTTTGTGATTCTGATTTATACAATTCAGAATAAAAATTATTGAAAGTTTCATTAATTTCTAAAGGTTTATAAGTAATTTTATTTACTCTTGTTCGAATTGCATTTATCATTTTAGAAGTCTGGTCTGTTTTTAACTGCCATGCAAGGACCTTATTTGATCTTTCACCTAGTTCATAATATCTCTGTTTAGTTCTCATAATTGCTTTTTCTGTTCGATATGTCTGAAGTGTATTATATTGTAACTTCTTGTTAATAAGTTGTCTTTGTTTTTCTTCTGTCATATATCTTTGAGATTCTTTTTCTAATTTTATAATCTCTTTTTCCAATTGATCTATTTCTTTCATATATTCCTTCTTAATTTTAGAAGTATATCTTATTATCTGACCTCTCAAATATGCCTTCATTGCTTCCCACAATATAAATTTATCATCAACTGAATGTGAATTTGTATCTAAAAAGAATTGAAACTGCTTTTTCATAAAATCACAAAAATCTTGACGTTTTAGTAATATTGAATTAAATCTCCATCTATAAATTGATTCCTCTTTATCTATCATTATCATTGTCATTATCAAAGGAGAATGATCTGACAATATTCTCGCTTTATATTCCATATTTTTCACTCTGTCTTGAATATTCGTTGATAATAGGAAAAAATCTATCCTTGAATATGTTTTATGTCTATTTGAATAAAATGAATAATCTCTTTCTTTTGGGTTAATTCTTCTCCATATATCAATCAAATTTAAATCTTTCATCAATGATAAAGTTAATTTTGCTACTTTTGATTTTGTGACAATCTTTGTTGATCTATCTAAAACTGGATCTAGACAAAAGTTAAAACCTCCACCTATTAATATTTTGTCATGTGCATTAGCCAAATTCAAAAAGACCTCTTGTATAAATTTTACATAATTTTCATTTGGTGCATAAATATTCATAAGAGTCCATAGTTCTGAAAAAATTTGACAATGTATAATTACATATCTCCCCGCTGAATCAATTAATACGTTTTGTATTTTAATTGGTAAATTTTTATTAACCAAAATTGCAACTCCTCTCGCCTTTGAATTAAATGAAGCTGCAATAACATTTCCAACCCAGTCTCTTTTAAAGTTTCTGATGTTCTATCTCTGTTAAGTGTGTTTCTTGTAAAAAAGCTATATCTATTTTCATTTTTTTAAATGTATGTTAAGATTCTTTTTCTTTTCACTGGTCCACTAAGCCCATTAACATTAAAACTTTAAAAATTCAGTAAATTAGTCATTATTTTTAATTGTGTTACTCCAATCTATAATAATACCTAATCTTTCAACTTTCGTGGTATCTTGGGGAATCTTTTTAAAATTCTCCATGTTGCTATGTGTGTCCCCACAGATCATCCAGGCAAAAAGATAGAAGAAAAATAGATTATAAAGAAAAAAACAAAATACCCCCCCCTACTAATGTTGTGAAAAAAAAGAACACAACATTACCCCCCTCAGTTGTACGGGTCATGGCAATCACCATGATTACACACGTGAATCCCGCAGGAATTGATCCAAAGCTCCCCAGCCCCCCCGCAACATAAAAAAGTATATATATGAGAAGAAAAAAATACTATTCTCAATTAGTATTTCTCAAATTTTGCCTTTCTCCCCTGTATCATCCTTAAATGTCCATCACTTCCATTCACTGTCTCTGTCTTCATCTTTAATCCATTACGCTTGGAAATCTCTATGTGTAGTTAGCGAATAATTGGGAGTTTTTGTGCGAACTCCTCCGCTTCTCGATAATCGGTAAAAAATCTTCTTTTTCCATCATCCAAAAAAATTATCAGTGTTGCTGGGTGACGCATTATAAATTTATAACCCTTTTCCCATAAAGCTTTTTTCGCTGGGTTAAATTCCTTCTTTCTCTTCAAAAGGTTATAACTTATATCAGGATAGAAAAGAACTGCTTTCCCTTCTATCATCAATGGCCCGTTTCTCTTTTTGGCACATTGGGCAGCCGCCTTCAGGATCTTTTCTTTATCTTGGGATCTTAAGCATTTTATCAAAATTGATCGTGGATTTTGATCAGCTAGAGGTCTTGACCTTAAGGCTCTATGAGCCCTTTCAATTTCAATTAGAGTTTCTCCTTCCATTTCCAAGTTTTCAGGGATCCATTTTTGAAAAAAATTTATTGGATCTTCTCCTTCTATATCTTCTTTAAGTCCAACAATTTTAATATTGTTTCGTCTACTAACATTTTCAAGCTTATCCATTTTTTCCAACAATTGTTTTCTTTCTAATGTCCAGGCAGAAATATCATCTTCCATTTTATTCATTCTTTCAACCATGTCTTCTGTTGTAGCTTCCAAGTCTATAATTCTCTTTTCCATTTTTTCCTGTCTTTTTGTCATTTTATCAAACATAATCTCCATATTTATCAATTTTTTGGATTACTTTTAATGCGTTTAATTTTTCTAATTTACGCATTATTTGCATCAAAATCTTTTCTATATTTCCAGAAAAACTTTTACCTCCATCTTCGTCTGATTTTTCCAGAGAATCTGAATCTACCTCAGATTCACTTTCACTTTCTGTTTCAATCGTAACTGGGATTTGTAGTTCAGGTTGCTCTTGTTTGCGCATGCCCCTTCCTTCATGTTTGCGCAGTTCTCATTGGTCTTTTTCTTTAGAAATGGTCGATGTTGCCGCAGTTTCCTGTTCTGTATCGCCGGAGGTGAAATGTACCTGAGCCCGTGGTTCTTTGGCGAAGTGGGCCTTGATTCTGTTCCAACTTGCGTTGTCTTCACGGTAGTAGTTTTCTTCATCTTCTGTTTGTGAGGCATAACTTGAAACAGTCAGGAGTAGTTTATACGTAACTTTTAGAAAGTATTGACTAACTTTTCTTCACTTAAACATTAATTTACTGATTTTTTACGGGAGAGCTGGGTTCCCGCGTCACGATCCTATGTCATCACGTGACTCCCCCCCCCCCCCCCCCCCCCCCGTTGGGCCTCTTTGACTGTGGATTCGATCTCCCAGGTGAGGGCAGCCACCACACAGGATGGTGGAAGGATGGTCTCGGGGTTGGGAAGGCCCTCCTCAGAGACATATTGATGAGAGAGAGCATCGGGCTTCCCGTTCTTGAAACCAGGACAATAGGTGAGTGTGAATCTGAAATGGCCAAAAAATAATGCCCAACGGGCATGGTAGGAATTTAGGCGTTTGGCGGTTTGGATATATGCAAGGTTCTTGTGGTACGTCCAGACAATGAATGGATGTTCAGCTCCCTCCAGCCGGTGCGTCCACTCCTCCAAAGCGAGTTTGACGGCCAGTAACTCCCGGTTCCCAATGTCGTAGTTTGGTTTGGCGGGGGATAGATAACGAGAGAAGAAGGCGCAGGGATGGAGCTTTTGGTCCGGGATGGAGTGTTGGGAGAGGACCTCCCCCACCCCAGTGTCTGAGGCGTCAACTTCCACAATGAATTGGTGAGAGGGATCTGGTTGGGCCAGGATGGGAGCGGAAGTGAAATGCCTCTTCAGCTCTGAGAAGGCTGAGTCCGCTTTAGGGTCCCAGTGAAAAGGGGTCGCAGGAGAGGTGAGTCGCGAACGGGTCACTGCCACCTGGCTGTAATCCATGATGAAGTGACGGTAGAAGTTTGCGAACCCCAGAAATTGCTGGAGTTGCTTGAGTGTCGTGGGTTTTGGTCACTCTGCCACCGCCCGGATCTTTTCGGGATCCGCTCTCATTTGCCTGCTCTTAATGATGTACCCCAGGAAACTGACAGAAGAGACATGGAACTCGCACTTCTCTGCCTTAACGAATAGCTTGTTCTCCAAAAGCCTCTGAAGGACCTGACGGACATGGTGGGTGTGTTCCTGAAGACTGCGGGAGAAGATTAGGATGTCGTCCAAATAAATGAAAATGAAATGGTTAATAAAGTCCCTAAGGACATCTTTTACCAGTGCTTGGAAGACGGCAGGGGCATTGGTGAGACCGAATGGAATGACCAGATATTTGAAATGACCAAGAGGGGTGTTAAAAGCTGTTTTCCACTCATCTCCCTCCCTTATCCTGACCAGGTGATAGGCATTCCACAGCTCCAACTTAGAGAAAACTGTGGCTCTGTGAAGGGGCTTGATAGCAGAGTTGATAAGGGGCAGTGGATACTTATTCTTTATGGTGATGCTATTCAGGCCACGGTAGTCAATGCAGGGATGCAGTGAGCCGTCTTTCTTCCCCACAAAGAAGAAACCTGCACTTACAGGGGAAGATAAGGGTCGGATAATGCCAGCTGCGAGAGAGTCATTTAGGTAAGTCTTTCCTTTCTGGTCGGGACAGGCTCTACAGCCAACTGGTGGGTAGAGGGGCTCCGGGGAGAAGGTCAGTTGGGCAGTCGTAAGGGCGGTGTGGAGGCAGGGAAAGAGCGTGTTGTTTGCTAAACACTTCTCCCAGATCATGATACTCTGCTGGAACCTTGGATAAGTTGGGGGGTTCAGAGGCGGATGAGGTCGCGGTGACTTCCACTGGGGAAAGGGCTGATTGTAGACAAGTGGAGTGACAGAACGAACTCCAGCTGACTGTGGACCAGTCAATGTGGGGGTTATGACAGCTTAACCAGGGTTACCCAAGAACTATAGGAACTTGGGGAGAGGAAATTAAATTGAATCGTACCTGTTCCCGAAGGTTCTCAGAGAGAAGGAGAGACAAGGGTGGTGTGCAGTGTGTGACTCGGGCCAGTAGTCTACCGTCCAGTGCCTGGGCTTCCAGGGGGGCACTCAACGGCTCACGAGGAATTCCGGCTCGGAAAGCTAAGTCTTCATCCAAAAGGTTTCCCTCAGCACCAGAGTCTACTAGTGCTGACAGAGGCAGGGACTGTTGGTTGTAACGTAAAGTAGCTTGAAGCTGCATCCGGGTTTGGGAAACAGAAGGGAATGTTGTCTGGCTCACAGGGTCCCCCTTTCTACTGGTGAGCCTTCCCTTTTTGGCCGAAGAGGACAGGTAGCACAGAAGTGGCCAGACTGGCTGCGATATAGACACTGACCCGCTCTCAATCTCCGGAGTCGTTCTGTGGGGGAAAGGCGGTTCCGACCCAGCTGCATGGGTTCCTCTCCCAGGGTGTTGGAACCGGCCGGGCTGGGAGCTACTCTAGGAGCAGGAGGAGGAGAGAGGCTTGTTCTTGCAGGAGGCAAAAATGAGTGCTGTGGAGTGGCCAAAGTTGGTGGATGACCAGTTCTTTCTCTGTGTTGCTCTCGGAGACGATTGTCCAACCTGGTGGCGAGGGAGAGCAAGGAATCCAGGCTGTCGGTGTCGTCTCTTGCTGCCAACTTGTCTTTTACCATGTCGCTGAGACCATTCTGAAATACCCCTTGGAGTGCCTCATTGTTCCATCCCAGGTCGTCTGCTAACGTCCGGAACTCCACGGGATATTCGGTAACACTGCGTGAGCCATGACGCAGAGTGAGTAGATGCCTGGCGGCGTCTTTACCATGGACAGGGTGGTCAAAGATCTTTCTCATTTCTGTGATAAAGATGGCGAAAGAAGAGCAGATATCCGGTTGGTTATCCCAAACAGCTGTGGCCCACGCTAAGGCACTTCCTCGCACCAACCCCATGATGTAAGCAAATTTTGACTTATCCGTGGAGTACATGGACAACTGCTGTTTGAACACCAAGGAGCATTGCAGAAGTAAGACCCGGCACTTTCCCCAATCCCCAGCGTAGTGCTCCAGTTCAGGTACGTGAGGCTCTTTTGGCGGGGGTGTTGATGACATGTAGGGGGTTGCTGCTACAGGCTGTTTGAGCTGGTTAGACAGGGTTCCAGGAGTGGATGGGGTAAAATGAGTGGTCACTGATCTTCATTATGTTAGCAGACAGGGAACGGAGGTTTTCCATGACCTCCCGGAGGGGTTGGTTGTGCAGACCCAGCAGGGAACCCTGGCTGATGAGGGCTTGTTGAAGGGTATTCGTGTTCGCTGGGTCCACAGTGGCCAGATCGTTCTGATGCAATGAATGAGGCGAACTCATGCGCAGGACACAGGCATGGATACTTAGTTAGGATGCAGATGTGGGTGTGAATGTTGAACAGCAAACAGGAGAGAGAGCAGGAAGATAGGAGACAGGCAGAATTTACCTTGACATGGAGAGACTGGGTTTCACAGGTAAAGCTTGAAACTGGAGTAGAACTCAGAACACACAATCCCAAGTGGCCGGGAAGCATTAATTACCACACTGGCAAAACTAACGATTTGGCAACTAGTGGGTGCAAAGCCAGGGTTCTTATGCTGCAGGTCTTGATGAAAACCAAGCAACGTCAGGACCAAGGGTCTCGGCCCGAAACGTCGACTGTACTTCTTCCTATAGATGCTGCCTGGCCTGCTGCATTCCACCAGCATTTTGTGTGTGTTGCTTGAGTTTCCAGCATCTGCAGATTTCCTCGTGCTTGATGAAAACCAGGTGTGCCGTCATCAAAGGGAATTATGAGAACATGGGGAATTAAAGGTCAGGACTGTGACACTTTTAAGGCTACATCCACACTAGACCAGATAATTTTGAAAACGCCAGTTTTGCGTAAAAACCATAGGCGTCCACACTATGTGTTTTTGAAAATATCTCTAGCCACACTGAAACGGAGATTTTGGCAAATCTCCTCCTCCTGCGCATGCGCAGGACACATCTACCGAAAACAAGCGGCACGTTTGGGGTCGAATCTCGCCGTAAAAGTGCGCGTTTGTCTAGTTACAGACTAGAAAAACTTAAAACAACGGACAGCTGTAGGCACTCGCGCAGAGAAACTTAAAACTAAAAAAAAACAAATACTGGAGCGTACAGCGGTAACCGACAGGGAGTTCACGGACAGATTGACCTGGCTGACGACGAACATTGAAAAACTGACTAACTCTGTTACATTAATAAAGCACCTTGTTAAATGTATAAAACATGTCTGCATCAGTGTTATCTTGTATTTCCATATAATGTTACATTAGACTGTTACACATCTATTGTCAGAGAAGTACTTGCATAAATAGGTAAACCACCTTCATACAAGCAAGGACAGAAAACAGGGCAAAGTGAGTATACTTATTTATTCAGTAAGTTATGGGTCAAAGTATTTGGTGAGTACATTTCTAACTCTTCTGGCTTCAGTCTCGCTGCCGTCTGTTCTGAAATTGTTAGGTTGCGTTCAAGGTTATTTCAATGAAATAACGCACTGCCGTCTGATAGAGTTTTTAAAAGTCTCCAGTTACTCCGTCCACACTGATCTGCCCGAACAGCATTTTCAGAAATATCCACCCTGGAAAGCGTTTCTGAAAAGCTTTGGTTTTGGGGGACGAAAACACAGTTTTAGTGTGGACGGAGGGTGAAAACGGAGAGAAAAAGCTTCGGTTACGGATTTATCCGGCGTAGTGTGGATGTAGCCTCAGTCTGAGAAGTTATATCCAGTTGCAATTCAAAAAGTGCAAAATCTAAAGTCTGTTTCCACAGCAAAAAAGCAAACATCTCTAATTTCCCTAAAATCAGGGCGGGATAAGTTTTGTACAAGTTAAAAGTGTATGTTTTTGCTTTGAATTCACTCGACAACCCACCCCAGCATTTCTAATGACCAATGCTATTTATTGTTCTTGTGTTAAAATGCTTTTGTGGGATTATGGTGGGATGTTCAAGCACATTTATTATTATATTTTAGCTTGGGTTATAGTTTTTCATATGTCTGTTTGTGGGTCACCCTGACTGTAACCGGGGTATGTAATATGACTAGATGGGTTCTCTCCCCAGGTATAGTGTCCCGCCTGCTTTTGTGTTTATCACAATAAAAACGATTGCTGAGTTTAACGAGCTTGTCTGTCATGGTGGACTGAATGCTCAGCACATTGGTGTCAGGAGTGGGATTAGAAAATAACAGTGAGATTGAAGAGTTATGATGTCGGATAGAGTGCCTTGTGGCCCGGGGAATAAGTCAAGGGACCTAGCAGTATGCTTCCCCTGCACCCCTGGGCTGGGCTCTTGAAGGCAGGACCTGGGAACCAAAGGAACGCCAATGGAGCGAGCGTATCCAGGCTACCCAACCTGGGGAACATGGCGAAGCACATCACCCGCGCCCCACACCTCGCCACCCACACCAGGGAACCCAAGACACTGCAACAATGGGAGGACAGACAACATAGCAGGCACCACTAAAGCTGCTGGGGCAAGAGGAAGACCATTGGACCAATTCACCCAACAAGCTTTACCCTGAAGATTCCCCAGATACAATGGTGCCAGCCACCTGCAGCCTTACCTGGCACAAGTCAAAGTTGCCGCATGGTACAACAGGTGGAGCCCCACCGAGCTGGCGGTGCATCTTGCCCTAGCACTGGAGGGGGATGCCCTGTGGGCCCTCCTTGTCCAAATGATGGCAGAGCAGCATGACTACAGGGCCCTTGTAGCAGTGCTGGAGTGGCCTTTTGTGCAAAGGCCATTCGAGGAAGCAATGAGGGAAGAACTGGGCAACAGACAGCACCTGGTGGGAGAAAGCCTGGGGGCATTGGCAGCAGATCTCCGCCACTATGCTTGGCATGGCTACCCCAGTTCCCTCCCGTGGCCCAGGAAGAGCTTGCCTTCTATGCCTTTGTAAAGGCACTGATGCCGGAGCGCCTAAGGTAGCATGTTCTCTGACATCACCATCATCACTGGCCAAAGTGGAGAGGGCAGAAACAGTTTTAACCCCTTAAGGCATACCAGTGTTGCCCTGCATGCCACGAGTCTGGGCTTGTGTCACCAAGGCAGAGGACTGACAAGGAAGAACCCGTGTTCCAGGTCCGACCAGAGATGTGCTGGCCCCGCAATGTGCCACGGAGCGACCTCTACTACCAGTGTAGTGAGGTAGGCCGTGTGGCCTGGGACTGCCCCACACCAGCACCACGCCACAGTGCAGCACAGCCATCGGGAAATGGTGAGCATATGGCGCTACCTGGGGCCTCCCGCAGAATCCCTCCAGCTGGGTCATTTACGTGAAAAGCAAGGCTTATATGTGGATTGCATGGTGGAGAGCATCAGATGCTGTGCGTTGGTGGACACGGTCAACCATCACCATATTCCATCCCAGTAAGCTGACATCTGGGAGTCCTGCATCACTGGGCTGGATGCTGTCCTGCTGGGGGGCGGGCGGGGGCCGTGTGGATGTGCCGGGGGCAACTCTCTACCTCAGCGCTGAAGCTGTGGCTCTCTGGCAGGGCAGCTCCAGAAAGCAGACCCTGCAGGGACAGCAACAATGGTACTTAAATGCCAATGGAGCAGTACACGGTGGGGGCCTTCTGCATCTCCCGGGAGAAGGGACTATCCCCTAATCTAGGAAGCTACTGGAAGGATTCGAGACAGGTGCTCAACTGCATCTCCGACGTGGTTTATTGGGTGTGGTTGCCTCAGCATGGAAAGCAGTCGTGCTGCATCAGGACCAACTGGCACTGTATCGGCCCTTGGCCATCTCCGACCCAGCAGGGCTGAAGGAAGTGACGCTCTGGGTGCCTTCACTCTTGCCTCACCAAACAGTGCCTCCCCTGTGGCTCCAGAAACCACCCCCCACCCCCAGCGCCCCAGACAGCAGCGTCGACCACTATCGGGACTTTTGGACTTTGTTGTGGACTTTGGGATTGCCAGGGATAACTGACCCCTCAGGTGGGGCCAGTGTGGTACTCCCGGGGTGGTGGGGGAGTCAACAGCCCACCTCAGCATTCCCAATGACCTATTTATTGTTCTTGTGTTAAAATGCTTTCGGAGGATTATGGTGGGATGTTCTTAACACATTTATTGTTACATTTTAGCTTGGGTTATACAGTTATGCATATTTATGTTTGTGGGTCACCCTGACTGTAAACAGGGTGTGTAATAATCACCTCCCACATCTGTGATTGAGTGGGTTCTCTCTCTGGGTATAGTGCTCAGTCTGTTCTTGTGTTTATCATAATAAAAACAGTTGTTGAGTTTAATGAGCTTACTTGTCTATCATCATGGACCAAATGCTCATCACAATACATTTCCAATTTTCCACAAAACACTACCTGTTTTGAGCAACTTTGTATTATGTATTTTATGTTATAGAGTATTTTGGAATCAGTTATTTGAATGTACAACTTAAGTCTAAGTCTAAGACTTAAATTGTATAACAATGGACATAAATGTTTTCAAAACAAAAAGCATATATTTGCACCTTCCTCAAAAAAGCTATGTGGTAACTTGTAAACAGCGTTGTTTTATTTGAATGTGCAATAAAAGTCTTTGAATTTACATGCAGTTATACAGCAAAATTGCAGGTAATCTAAATGACAATTTCCAGAGCAAAGAGCATACAGTGTCATCAAACTGATACCCTGTTGTAAGCAACATTCATTCATATATTCCATGGTCCTGGTTAATCTACAGTCATTTATTTGATAGCAGTATTTAAACCTGGGTTCCTTAAGATTGTTATAGTTGGGGGTGGTATTGGGGACACACTCCCACTACCTATCAAATGCTCCCAAAGGCAAGTGCCTCAAATAGCCCTGATCAAATCCAACTCCTGGTCTTCGCATGTGGCCAAGTTACTAAGCCAAGCAGAACCGTTTCTACTGACAGGAGAAGAGGCAAAGGCGGGTTACTGGTGCCTTAAAACCAGTCACTTTGGGCAGATGTGACTCAAGCCATGGTTGGCAGCTCATCTAGGAGAAGGAAAACTCTGATCTCAAACCTTCACTGCCTTGTGGCTATACCCACTCATGGGGAAGGCTTCAGGAGTAAACCTCGAGGGAAAAATCCAGAGCTGGAGTCCCAAAGGCAGTTCTACACTGAGTTCGATGCTGACTGGCAACTCCTGCGACACTGTGGGTACCAAACAGTTTCAGTCTTTACTGTTCCTTAGGGTTCATCAGATGCATTGAGATGGGGAGCTTGTTACATGGGCAACAGCTTATTCTCCATATTGTACCACCAAGGCTTGTGTATCTAGACCGCTAGTAAGCAATATCCATGGTCAACTCTGCCTAATGGTGGCTCTCAACTCAACTCATTTAAGTCTGAGAAGTTACATACAGTTGTAAAACTAAAAGTGCACAGAATCTAAAGTAAAGTTTGCAGAGCAAAAAAGCATGCATTTCCAATTTCCCCTTAAACATTAAGTGGCAACTTGTTTTAAACAGCGTTATTTTATGTATAAGACCATAAGGCCATAAGTCATTGGAGCAGAATTAGGTCATCTGGCTCATTGAGTCGGCTCCGCCATTCAATCATGGCTGATCCTTTTTTTTCTTCTCCTCAACCCCAGTTTCCGGCCTTCTCCCAGTAACCTTTGATGCCATGTCAATCAAGAACCTATCAATCTCTGTCTTAAATACACTCAATAATCTGGCCTCCACAGCTGTATCTGGCAACAAATTACACAGATTCACCACCCTTTGGCCAAATAAATTTCTCTGCATCTCTGTTTTGAAAGGGCGGCCCTCTATCCTGAGAATGTGCCCTCTTGTCCTAGACTCTCCCACCATGGGAAACATCCTTTCTACATCTACTCTGTCTAGGTCTTTCAACATTTGAAAGGTTTCAATGAGATCCCCCCTCATCCTTCTGAATTCCAGTGAGTACAAACCCAGAGTCATCAAACGTTCTTTGTATGATAACCCTTTCATTCCTGCTATCATCTTTGTGAATCACCTCCGGACTCTCTTCAATGCCAGCACATATTTTCCAAGATGAGGGACCCAAAACTATTCACAATACTCAAGGTGAGGCCTCACCAGTGCCTTATAAAGCCTCAGCATCACATCCTTGCTCTTTTATTCTAGACCACGAAAGGAATGCTAACATGGCATTTGCCTTCTTCACCACTGCCTCAACCTGCAAGTTAGCCTTTCGGGTGTTCTGCACAGGAACTCCCAAGTCTGTTTGCATCTCAGATTTTTGGATTTTCTCCCCATTTAGAAAATAGTTCACACATTTATTTCTACTACCAAAGTGCATGACCATGCATTTTCCAACATTGTATTTCATTTGCCACTTTCTTGCCCATTTTCCTGATCTGTCTAAGTCCTTCTGCATCCTACCTGTTTCTCAATGCTATCTGCCCCTCCACCAATTGTAGTGTTTTGGAATAAGTTATTTGAACATATAACTTAAGACAAAGCAGATACACTCAATATGATAACAAAATTGCACGTAAACAAACTGAGTGTTTCCAGAGCAAAAAACCATACACTGTCATTTATTTCAAAAATGCTATGTGGTAACTTGTAAACAACATTCTTTTATGCATTCCATCGTCCTGTGGGCCCTGAGACTCCTACACCTTCTTCCTAATGGCAGCAGCAAGAAGAGAGCATGGCCTGGATGGTGGAGGGTCCTTGATGATGGATGCTACTTTCCTGCAACAGTGATCCACGTATGTGTGCTCAATGGTAGAGGGATGGGCTTTACTTGTGATGGACTGCGCCACTGCATTCTGTAGGCTTTTCCATTCAATGTCATTGGTGTTCCAATACCAGGCCATCATGCAACCAGTCAATATTCTCTTCACCTCACACCTATTGGAGTTTGTTGAAGTATTAGATGACATGCCAAATCATCGCAAACTTCTAAGGAAGTAGAGGTGCTGACGTGCTTTCTTCAGAATGGCATTTACTTGCTGGAGCCAGGTCAGGTCCTCTGAAATGATTACACCTAGGAATTTAAAGTTGCTGACCCTCTCCACCTCTGGTTTCCCCCAATGAGGACAGGCTCATAGACCTCTGGTTTCCTCCTCCTGAGGTCAATAATTATTTCCCTGGTTTTGGTGATGTTGAGTCAGAGGTTGTTGCACTATTTCAAATGATTATCACATTGTAGAACTGCCTTCATGTACAGGTTAGCATTTTAAGAAGTCATCTTTCTTTAGGCTGCAAAAATAACTTATAGTTTAGACTATCTACACTATTTCTCCATAAAGCATGAAGTAATTTCTATCAATTGCATTAAAAAACAATGTAAACTACTTTTGATATAGTAACTTCGACTTCCCTGATATTGTTTGGCATCTCCTGAATGCAAAAGGTTTAGAAAAGACAGAATTTGTTCAGGGAGGGTGAATAGCCAGAAGTCATGGTACATATTGAGAAGGTAGGGAAAGAGATGAGGTTCCAAAGAGTGAATGTAGGAAGCTGAAAAGAAAGACCACAATGGTAGAAATCTCAGCATTGCTGCTGTAGTGTATTTCATATTTCAATAATGAGTTATATTGTAAATACATTGTTTGTTTACATAATTAATTATGGGTTATAACCTAGAAGAATGTAAGAAGTACTCAATAAGCATTTTATGTCATTCTTCACTGTGGAAGACACCATCAATATGCCAGAAATTCAAGAGTGTTGGTGTTAGAAGTGAATATAGTTTCTATTAGTAAGGAGAGGTGCTTGGGAAGCTGAAAGGTCAGAAACTATATTACTCACCTGAATCAGATGGACTACACCACAGGGTTCTTTCTGAAGAGATTATGGTGGCATTATTTCAAGAATCATTAGATTCTAGAATTGTTCTGGAGGACTGGAAGATTGCAAATGTCACTTGACTGCTTAAGAAGGGAGGGAGGCAAAAGACGGGAAATTAGCCTGACTTCAGTAGTAGGGAAGTTGTTAATTTCCATTCTTTGAGGAAATAACAGGGAGGATAAATGATGGAGAGTCAGTGGATGTTGTTTACTTCAATTTTCAGAAGGTCTTTGACAAGCTGCTGCACATGAGGCTGCTCAAAAGGCCAAGAACCCACGGTATTTCAGGACAGATACTAGCAGAGATAAAAGATTAGCTTTCTGGCAGGAGGTAAAGAGTGGGAATGGAGTGGACCTTTTCTGATTGGGTGCTGGTGACTTTTATATTTTGTAGGGGTTGGTGTTTAGAATGCTACTTTCTTTCTACATGTTAATGATGTGCATGACAGAATCTATGCCTTTTTGGCCAAGTTTGCAGACAATACAAAGAGAGGTGGTGGGACAGCTAGTGTGGAGGAAACAGGAAAATCCATACAAGGACTTAGACAGATTGGGAGAATGGGTAAAGAAGTGGCAGGTGGAAAACAGTGTGGCGAAGTGTATGGTAATACACTTTGGTAGAAAGAATAACAATGTAACATTTACAAAATGCTGGAAGCATCTATGAACAGGAATAAATAGTTGACTCTTTGGGTCAAGATCCATCATTAGGACTGGAAAGGAAGGGGGAAGTAGCCAGAATGTAGGGTGGTGGGGAAGTAGTAGACGTTATGACAGATGAAGGCAGGTAGATGGGAGTAGTGAGGTTGTTCAAGTGAAAAGCTGAAAGGTGTTAGGTGGAAAAGAAAAAGGTCTTAAAAAGAAAGAATCTGATAGGAGAGGGGAGTGGACCATGAGAGAAAGGGAAGAAGGAGGAGCACAAGATGGTGATACACAGGGGCAGGGAAAAGAACAGAGGTAAGGGGGAGCCTGAGTGGGGAATGAAAGAAGGGGGAATGGGGATTTGGGAAAATTACTGGAGTCGGAGAAATTCATGTTCATGCCATCAGGTTGGATGCTATCCAATTGGAATATGAGGTACTGCTCCTCTAAACTGAGAGTGGCCTCATAGTGGCAGTAGATGAAGCCATGAACCATCATGTTGGAATGAGAGTGGGGATTGGAATTATAATGGTTGACCACAGGGAAATCCAGGTTGCTGCAGATGGAGTAAATGTGCTCAACAAAGCATTCCCTCAATCTACATTGGGTCTCACCAAATTCGAGAAGGCCACTTGGGGAGCACCAGGTACAGTAACGGACCCCAACAGATATGCAGGTGTGCTGCTACCCCACCTAGAAGGACTGTTGACAGCCCTGAATGAAGGTGAGGAGGAGAATGGGAAGTTATCTCCATTATCAGTTGCAGGACAAGTGCCAGAAGGCTTAGCGGGGAGAAATGAAAGGACAAGGGAATCACGGAGAGCACATTCGCTGTGAAAAGCCGAGAGTGGGGGTGGGGAAGGAAAACCATGTCTGGGGGTAGGATCCCGTCGAAGCTGGCAGACATTGCAGAGAATAATGTGTTGGACATGGAAAAGCATGGGGTGGTAGGTAAGGACTGGAGGAACTCTATACCTGTTAAGTTGGTGGGAAGCTAGGCTGAGGGCAATATCTGGGAAATGGAGAAGAGACAGGACAGTGTGTTGCCAATAATAAAATAGCTGGGCCCAGAACACATGCACTCGTATGACTCAAACACATTTTTATTTTACTTCTGCATAAGTATAGCATAGCCACTGTTACCTACACTGTTCTGAAGGCAGGACAGAAAGCTGCTATTTTTATACAGACAAAATGCAGGAGGAACTCAGTGGGTTAGGCAGCATCTACGGAAAAGGGTAAACAGTCGATGTTTCAGTCCGAGCACTGAAGTAAAAAGATGAGTTAGATCAGTGAGACCCGACGCAGATTGGGGGACCGCTGTTTATGGCCCTGAATGGTAGTGAGCGAGGAGGTGTAGGTGGTACTTGTTCTACTTACAAGGATAAATGTCAGGAGGGAGATCAGTGGGGAGGGACAAATGGACAAGAGTCACGTAGGGAGTGACCTCTGCAGAAAGTGGGGAAGGGGGAGGGAAAGATGTGCTTGGTGGTGAGATCCCGTTGGAGATGGTGGAAGTTACAGAGAATTATGTGCTGGATGCAGAGGATGATGGGGTGGCTGGAACGAAGGCAGATGTGTGCAAAATAGAAGAGATGTGGCTGAATTGATGGTGGAGGAAGGGAAGCCCCCTTCTTTGAAAAAGGAGGACATCTCCTTCGTTCTGAAATGAAAAGCCTCATCCTAAGAGCAGATGCAATGGAGACAGAGGAATTGAGAGAAGGGAATGGTATTTTTATGGTAGAATTGAAGGAACTTCCCTTACCCCACCAGTGATAGGGGTTCCGCTTGTAGATTGGGAGAGTGGTTTGCCAAGTACACTCTCTCACCACAAAAGCGGGATCTCCCGGTGGCCACCCATTTAAATTCTACTTCCCATTCCAACATATCAGTCTATGGCCTCCTCTACTGTCGTGATGAGGCCACAATCAGGTTGCAGGAGCAACATCTTATCTTCTGTCTGGGTAGCCTCCAACCTGATGGCATGAACATCGATTTCTTGAACTTCCGGTAACTTAACTGCTCCACTCCCTCTTCATCTTTCCCCATTCCCATTTCCGTCTTTTTTAATTTTGGACCTACTTTTATTCATTGGATTAAATTATTTATCTCCCTCTGCTTGGGTTCTTACTAATCTTCAGAATTCTAAAGCTTTTAAATTCCAACGTGGAACTAGACAAGGTTGTCCTTTGAGCCCTCTGCTCTTTGATTTGGCATTAGAACCCTTAGCAATTGCTTTTTGAGAGTCCAAAGAGATTACTGGTATTTTAAGGAGAGGTACTATTCATAAAGTGTCGCTCTATGCTGATGACTTATTGCTTTTTACATCTAATGTTACCACCTTTTTACCATTTGTGTTCCGTTTACTGACTAATTTTAGTCAATTCTCAGGATATAAATTAAATTTACATAAGAGAGAACTGTTTCCTTTAAACAATTTAATACCATACGATATTAACCTTCCTTTTAAAATTTTAAAAAAACAATTTATGTATTTAGGAGTAACAATCACTAAGAATTATAAGGATTTATTTAAGGAAAATTTTTTAACTTTATTGAATTATGTTAAAAAGCACTTTCTAATTGGTTGCCTCTCTCTTTATAACTGATTGGCCAAATTAATTCTATTAAAATGAATATCTTACCTAAATTTATATACCTTTTTCAAGCTGTGCCTGTTTTTATTCCTAAATCTTTTTTTTACTCAATTCTCTCTTCCTATATATGGAAGAATAAAAAACCTCGAATAGATAACGTTCACCTTCAAAAAACCAAACAGAATGGAGGCTTTGCCTTACCCAATTTTAGATTATATTGTTGGGCAGTTAATATATGAAATATTCCATTCTGGATATATTACATTAGCCATGAGAATTGCCCTGTATGGGTTTCTTTGGAAGTCAATTCTGTTATGAAATTTTCCATTACTTCTTTACTTGGATCCTCGCTTCCTCTATCTTTAAATAAACTACTGACAACGTGGTGGTCAAACATACTTTAAGGATTTGGTTACAGTTTAGAAAACATTTTGGCTTATTGAGATACTCCCTCTCGAGTCCCATCTTTTCTAATTGTTTTTTTAAACCATCTTTAATGGACCTATCTTTTAAAGAATGGGATAGATTGGGTATTAAACGATTTCAGGACTTGTTTGATGAGAGAATTTTTCTTCTTTTGTGCAACTTTCAACAAAATTTAACCTTTTCAATACTTACTTTTTTGATATTTACAGATGAGAGATTGTTTAAGGTCCCAACTACATACATTGCCTACAAGCCCAGATAAGAATATAATAGATACAATTTTTAATCTGAAACCCTTTGACAACGGTTCAATATCTCACATTTATGGTCTGCTGTTGGGACTGAAAAAGGCCTCTTTAGATAAAACTAAAGGAGACTGGTAAAAGGATTTATAGATTTTCATATCTGAAGAGAACTGGAAGACTATTTTAAAATTGATTAATTCATTATGTACTCATCATTCTTTATTACATTTCAAAGTGGTACATAGCGTTCGTATGTCCAAAGACAAGCTCTCTAGTTTCTATGCAGGTATTTCCCCCTACTGTGATAAATGTACTAATGGAGTGGCCACATTAATTCATATGTTTTGGACATGTCCGAGCCTTGAAAAATTTTGCAAAGATGTATTTCAAAATTTTTCTGTACTCTTCAATGTTAATTTTAAGCCCAATACCTTGACTGCCATGTTTGGTATTGTTGAGGATAGTACAGTATTACGAAACTGAAGCCATCTAAGTTGCGGGTATTGGCCTTTATGTCTCTTATGGCCAGGAGGGCAATCTTGCTCGTGGAATGAGGCTGCCCCATCCACTCATGTTCAATGGCTATCTGAAGTTATGTTGTGCCTCGATCTAGAGAAGATTCATTGTTTGATTTCTAATTCTAAACATGATTTTCTAACGTTATGGGGACCCTTTCTGAGTTATTTTCATAATCTTTGAACTGTTATTATTAAAAGTATGGATCTGAGCCATCATTATTATAATATTATATGGTAAGGTTTTTTTTCTCTTTTCTTTTTCACCAACCAGCTCATTTTGGTAGTGGGGGTAGATTTTTTAAAAATACAATCATTCTACTTTATTTCATTTCATAATTTAATCTTTTTTTCTACATGATTGATTTGGAATATGGGATACTGTGATTTAAATGTAACGTAATTTATATTACCTGTATCCTTATGAACTTTGTATTTATATATTAATAAACATATTGAAAGAGATGAGGCAACACCACCTGTAAATCTGTCGTGGTTATTTACTGTATCTGGTGCTTCCGACGCAGTCTCTCTGCACTGGTGAGACCCGACGTAGTTTGGGGAACTGCTTTGTCTATCACCTTTCCTCCATCTGCAACAAGCAGGATTTCCCAATGGCCAACCATTTTAATTCCAATCCTCACTCCCATTCCAACATGTCAGTTCATGGCTTCCGCTGTCTACTGCCATGTTGAGGCCAATCTCAGTTTGTAGTAGTATCACATCGTATTCCATCTGGATAGCACCCAATCTGATAGTATGAACATCAATTTCTCTAACCAGAAGTTTTCTGCCTCCTTTTTTCCATTTTGTTCACCTCCTCTCCTATCCTATTCCTTCTATTTCAGCCTATTACCTCCTAGATTCTCACTTCACCACCCACTCTCATCTACCTGGGTTCACCTTTCACCTGCTAGCTTGAACTCCTTCCCTCCCGCATCACCTCCTTATTCTGGCTTCTTCCCTCGTCTTTTTCAGCTACAATGATGTGTTTCAGCCTGAAATATTGACTTATTGAAATATTCCTTTCAATAGATGCTGCCCGTCCTGCTGAGTTCCTCCAGCATATTTTTTATGTGTTACTCTGGATTTCAAGTATCTGCAGAATTGCTTGTGTTTAGGAATAAAGGTGTAGACTATATTCCAAATGGGGAGAAAATTCAGAAATCTGAGCTTCAAAGGGACTAGTGAGTCCTTGTGAAGGATTCCCTAAAGTTTAAGCTGGAGGTTTAGTCAATGTAGGGAAGGCAAGTTAGCATTCATTCCAAAGGAGTGGAATATAAACAAGAAGATGTAATACTGAGGCTTTAAGGCAATAGTCAGACTACACTTGGGAGTATTGCGATCAACATGGGCCCTTTATCTAGCGAAGGATATGCTGGCATTGGAGAGGGTCCAGAAGATCCTTTGGAGGTTCACAAGAATGATACCAGGAGTGAAAGAAGCACAATGTCTTTAACCTGTAGTCGCTTAAAGTTAGAAAAATGGTGGGGGGAGGGGGTTCTCATTGAAATCTATCTAATATTAAAGGACCTGGATAGAGTGAATGTTAAGAATATATTTCCTATAGTGGGGAAATCTAGGACAGAGGTGAGGAGGGAATTCTTTAGCCAGAGGGTGATTAATTGTGGAATTCATTGCCAGAGACATCCGTGGAGGTCAAGTCAGTAGGTGTAATCAGAGGTTGACAGGAACACACAGAAAATGCCGGAGGAACTCAGCAGGCCAGGCAGCGTCTATAAAAAGAGTAAACAGTCACCGTTTCAGGTTGAGACCCTTCATCAGGACCGAAAAAAAGAGATGAGAAGTCAGAGCAAGAAGATGGGGAGAGGGGAGGAAGAAGTAGAACGTGGTAAGTGATAGGTAGGTAAAACCGGTAAGGGATGAAGTAAAGAGCTGGGAAGTTGATTGATGAAAGAGATAAAGGGAGAAGAGGGAAACTAATAGGAGAGAATAAAGTTGACAGGATATTATTAGTAAGGACGTCAAAAATTCCGGGAGAAGGCAGAAGAGTCTGACTGAGAGGGTTAATAAATCACCTTGATGGATGGCCGAATGGCGCGATTCTGCTCCTATGTCTTTTGCACATAGCAGGGAGGGCAGTTAGTGGTTAGTCCAAATTGTTATGATCAAGTGGATAAAAGAGAATTTAATCCTACCACTTTTTTTGGGGGGATACTGCACTAGAATGAACAACCTGGCAAAATTAAATCTTTTAAGAACCGGAAGTGTCGCACAGTCGCGCTGGACTCGCGAGACTTGTGGCACGTTGCTAGGAAACGGCAGTGTGGTCAATGGCGAACTCTCAGCAGCCTTTTAGTGATGGACGTCCAGTTACCAAAGGCGTCTCGGGCAGGCCGGCCACCGGCACCCGACCTCCCCCCACTGCACCGAGGCTCAGCACGGGAGTAAGTGGTCGGGTTTTTTTTGGGGAGATCGCTCACTGTCATCTTCTCCTTCACCATTGTCTACTCTGCACTCGCCTCCATGCATTCTCTCTGCAGCCTCGCGGCTTCACACTCCACTCTGAACCCAGAGCTTTATCACACTCTGGGTGCTGCTACATGCAACCATCTTTGCCTTTTTATCTTGCCGTTACCGATTCTCACTCACCTCCTACCATCCTTCAACCATGCCTAGTCTCCCTACCACGGTCCTCGCTCTCTAATCTTGTCCACCCCTTCACCCAGATCCTCCCTTCCACGTACTTCTCGCGGCTATCTCTTCGTGCAACGCCGCCCCCCCCCCCCCCCCATCCCATCTCCCTGCTTGCCTCCACCGTATCTCTTCAATGCCTGGCATTTTCCCTCCTGGCAGCGTTGCTGCTTTTTCATCTCCTCACAGCATCAATCCTTCATCTGAGTCGCATATTGTAAATATGTATGTTCTCAAGTAAATAATCATGTTCTGAAGTATTACTGTCGATCTGCCAGAGGGCTTTAGGTTCAGACCAAGGGAATAATTGTCATGCGCAGTTTACTTAAGATTACATACTGTCTATTAGCAAGCTTGCATCTCAGTTAATACCACAGAGCCCCCACTCATAGAGCCTGGAAAATCTGTAATCAAGTGAGCCCTGAGCACTGTCTGGGGCAGCTTGTTAAATATTCGTTATCACATAGTACTCTGATCATTGCCAGGCATCCTGGATTAGTGGTTACGCAAGCAGCTTTCTCATGCACCAAACCCTCCTTTGTTCCTCAGTTATCTTGCAACATTATTCTCACAACACGACCAGTCAAGCTGCAAATGTCAGTCAGGTTTTAGTCATTTTAATTCTGTATGTATTTCCTAATTATCAAAGGTAATTTAAAAACAAGGATGCAATTTTGAGTCTTTATAAGGCTTTGGCCAGACTGCACTCGGAGTATTGTGAGTAGTTGTAGGCTCATTAACTAAGAAAAGATATGCTGGCATTGGAGAGGGTCCAGATGAAGTTCACAGAAATGAGTGTTAACATGTGAGGAATGTTTGATGGCTCTGGGCATGGAGATGAGAAGAATGAGGGAGAGGGGATCTCATTGAAACTTATTGAATATTAAGAGGCCTACATAAAGCAGGTATGGATAGGATGTTTATATAGTAGGGGACCCTACGATCAGAGGGCTAAGGCTCAGGATAGAGGAATATCTATCCAGAACAGAGATGAGGAAAAATTGCTTTTGCCAGGGTGTGGTGAATCTGTGGAATTCATTGCCAAGTGAATGTTATAGAGGCCAGTCACTGGATACGTGCAAAGTGGAGGTTGATAGGTTCTTGATTAGTAAGGATGCCAAAGGTTATTAGAAGACAGCGGAATGAGGTTCAGAGGGATAATAAATAAGGTATAATAAAGAGGGCACCACAGTATGGTAGCCGTAGGTGTGACACTATTACAACTCAGGGAATTCAGAGTTCAATTCCGGTGCCGTTCTGTAAGTACACTCTGTGCGTCCTTCCCATGGAATGCGTGGGTTTCCCTAGGTGCTCCAGTTTCCTCCCTCAGTGCAAAGATTAAGTGGCCATTGTAAAATTGTCCCATGATTAGTTTAGGGTTTATTGAGTTGACAGTGGTTACTGGGGTGGCGTGGCTGGAAGGACCTACTCTGTGCCATATTGCTAAAATAAATAAATCAGCAATGATGAATGACGGAGATGTCTTGATGGGCTGAATGGCCTATTTCTGCTCCTACATCTTATGGTCCTATGGTCTAAATCTAACATACATTTGTTTTCCCTTCTCACTTTGATTTATAAATTTGACCTTGTCTGGTATTTTTATATAATATTTCTTTTCTTTGATTATAGTATATATAGTGAATTCCAGTTAATTGGGACACAATGGGAGCTGTACATTTTGGCCCAATTAAGCAGCTGTCCCAATTAGGTACAGTTTCATGGAAATAGTTAAAAGGTATAAAAAAGACAACTACCATTTAACTGAGTAACAATTTATGTATTTAAATGAAATACAGAATACACTACAGAACTATAAGACTGTGTATAAGTTCCTAATTGTTATCAATGGAAGAATTCATCTGCTGTATTCTTAAGATAGACTGTAAATGAACAAAATTAGCGCACACACCTAGAGCAGGTAATGGACTGACTTCATCCATGCTTTAGACCAGGGGTGTCAAATTCATTTTAGGTCACGGGCCAGATTGAGCAAAATGCAGCTTCATGCGGGCCGGATCAGGCGGACGCGTGCGAACGCAGCTTTCATTGCCTCCGTTTTTTCAGCCTGCTCTCATGTGTCTTAGTCTCTGCTATAACTACAAAATGTTTCACTTTACAAATTCCGTTTCTTATGAAGAAGACTGCCGAGCAAGACTGCCGAATAAACACTAAAAACCCTGAAAACCTGGTACCTGAATAAACTCAGCATTAGCCATATCATACGCCATAGGCGCTTCGATTACTGGGGCCAGCTTTAATAGTAATTAGATATTATCTTGCGGGCCAAAGATAATTCCACCGCGGGCCGGATTTGACATATATGCTTTAGACAATTGCATCCTTCAACTTTACCATTTTCATTGTAACTTCAAAATGATTGTGGGTACCTTCAAATTCTTCATAATTCCTAACTTGTTGAATCAGAATCAGGTTTAATATCACCAGCATGTGTATATGTTAAATTAGGTAGTGCAAAAAGAAAAAAAGTAGTGAGGTAGTGTTCATTGGTTCAATGTCCATCCAGAAATTTGATAGCAGAGGGGAAGAAGCTATTCCTGAATCATTGAGTATGTGTCTTCAGGCTCCTGTACCACCTCCTTGATGGTAGCAATGAGAAGAGGGCATGTCCAGGGTGATGGGGATCCTTTATGATGGACGCAGCCTGTTTGAGGCATCGCTCCTTGAAGATGTCCTGGATGCTGGGGAGGCTAGTGTTCATGATGGAGCTGGCTGAGTTCACAACTTTCTGCAGCTTATTTTGATCCTTTGTAGTGCCCTTTCCACACCAGATAGTGGTACAGCCAATTAGAATGCTCTCCATGGTACATCTGTAGAAATTTGCACGTCTTTCGTGACATACTAAATGTCCTCAAACTTGTCATGAAATACAGCTGCTGTCTTTGTAACTGCATCGCTATGCAGGGCCTTAGAGACATTGACACCTAGGAACTTGAAATTGCTCACTCTTTCCCCTGCCCCAGTCTTGATGAGGACTGGTGCCCTTGTCTTACCCTTTTTGAAGTCTACAATCAATTCTTTGATCTTACTGATATTGAGTGCAAGGTTGCTGCTGTGATACCGCTCAACCAGCTGATCTACCTCACTCGTACATATTGTCACCATTCTGCCAACAATAGTTATGTCATTAACAAGTTTATACATGGCATTTCAACTGTGCCTGGCCATACAGTCATGGGTGTAGAGAGAGTAGAGAAGTGGACTAAGCATACATCCTTGAGGTGTGCCAGTGTTTATTATCAGTGAGTTGAAGATGTTATTTCCGATCTGTACAGATTGTGGTCTTCCACTGCGGAAGTCAAAGTTCCAGTTGCAGAGGGAGGTACAGAAGCCAAGGTTTTTGAGTTTTTTGATCAGAACTGTATGAACAATTAAACGCTGAGCTGCAGTCAATAATTAGCATCCTGACATAGCTATTTTTGTATTATCCAGGTGATCCAAGGCTGTGTGGAGAGCCAATGTGATTGCAGCTGCTGTAGACCCTATTTTGGCAATAGGCAAATTGCAGTGGGTCCAGGTTTTTGCTTGGGCAGTAGTTGATTCTAGCAATAACCAACCTCTCAAAAGTACATCATCACCATAAATGAGAGTGCTACTGGACTCTTAATGCAGCTCCCTCTGCTCTTGGGCACTGGTATGATTGTTGCCCTGTTGAAGCAGGTGGGAACTTCTGACTGTAGCAATGAGAGATTAAAAATGCCTTTGAACACACCAGCCAGTTAGTTGGCACAGGTTTTCAGAGCCTACCAGGTTGTTCTTGAAAGATGCTCTGATGTTAGCCTCTGTGACAGAGGTCTCAGGGTTATTAGATCGTGCAGGGATCCTCATAGCTGTAGTTTTATGAGAATAAAAGGAGTTGAGTATATATGGGAGTGAAGCATCACTGACATTCAAGATGTTAGGTTATGCTTTGTAGGAAGTAATGGCCTGCAAACCTTGCCAGAGTTGATATGCATCCAATTCTGCCTCTAATTTCAATTGGAATTCTTCTTTTGCTCTCGAGAGTGCCCTCTGTAAATCGTACCTGGGCTTCTTCTGCAGAGCTGGATCACCAGACTTGAATACCATAGATCTAGCCCTTGGCAGACTACGAACTTCCTGGTTCATTGATGGCTTTTGACTCAGGAATGTA
Organism: Hemitrygon akajei; assembly: GCF_048418815.1. Taxonomy (NCBI): domain Eukaryota; kingdom Metazoa; phylum Chordata; class Chondrichthyes; order Myliobatiformes; family Dasyatidae; genus Hemitrygon; species Hemitrygon akajei. The sequence goes on along the minus strand of NC_133129.1, from coordinate 83,882,128 downwards.
GGATATGTTCTCAGAGGTACACATTCATCCACACAGGTTTTAATGAAGTTATTGACAAATATATGTATTCATTGAGATTCGAAGATGAATCCTTGAATGCTGTTCAGTGCTGAAGTAATGAAATCATTTTTTATTCACTCCTGGCTGTTTCTAGCATCCCCAAGCCTGAATGCTTGAAACTACGATGCGCAGAACAGTTCTGAGTTGGCTTTCTGCTTATTTCTCACCAGCTATCAATGACAAAATCAGTGCCTTTTGAACACAAACACTTACAACTAACACTATTTAAAAACTGATTGCTCAAAGCATGGAGTTGTATCCAGTGGCCACACAAGTGTAACTGATGCTGGTTTGAAACTGTTCAGTAACTGTTCTCCAATTAAGTGGCATAGCATCCCAAATAAATGAAGGGAATCCTGGCTATTTTCTTGATTTAATTTTTGTTCTTTAAGAGTTGTCCCAAATAAACAGCTGCCCTTATTAAATTATGGCCCACTGGATTCTACAGTATTCAAAATATGAGCAACATTACTCTAGTCTTTAATTGATATACTGTAGAATTTGCTTACTATCATGAATAATGTAAAGCGAGAACTCAAACTTACAAGCATGAGAAAGTCTGCAGGTGCTGGAAATCTTAAGTATCACACGCAAAATGCTGGAGGTACTTAGCAGGTCAGGCAGCATCTAGGGAAATGAATTAATAGTTGAGGCTGAGATCCTTCTTCAAGACTGAAAAGGAAAGTGGAGCATGCCAGAATAAAAAGATAGGGTAGGGGAAGGAGAGTAGCTAGAAGGGGATGGGTGAAGCCAGGTGTGTTGGAAAGATAAAGAGCTGGAGAGGAAGGAATCTTAGGAGAGAGGAGTGAACCATTGGAGAAAGTGAAGGAGGAAATGATAGGCAGGTGAGAAGAGATGAGGGGGAAGGATGGAATGAGAAATTAATATTCATACCATCAGGTTGGAGGCTACCCAGACAGAATATAAGGTGTTGCTCCTCCACCCTCAATATGTGGCCTCATATTGGCACAAGAGGAGGCCATGAACTGACCTAATTCAAACTTGTGCTCATTTTTGTCTCTAGGTATCTCCTGGTACAGCAAGACTTGGAACACGTGGTGGAGTGGTAATGTCTGGTGGTGTGCTCTCTGCCCAGATTAAAGTTGCAGATCGCCCTGTAACTCAGCAAGGGTTGAGTGGAATGAAAACTGGAATTAAAGGTAGGCTATCATTTATCCTTTCTGCATTATTTTGGGAAGTGATTAATAAAATATGTAACTTATATTCTTGAAACATGGATGGACATTGAAGAAAGTAAGGCAGAGGTGTTTCTTTACATTGGTTTTGTGACCATTTGACAAGGTCTCTCTTGAGAGGTTGGTCCAGATTAACTCGCATGTGATCCACAGTGAATTGTTAAATTGAAATAGAAAATTGTCTTGGAAGGAGACAGAATCTTAGAGAAGTGTTTCTTTGATCAGTGGTGTTCTGCAAGGATGGATGCTGGATTGTTTGTGATTAATGATATGATTGAAAACATAGGTAGCCTGATTAGCATATCTCCAGGTGACATGAAAGTTGGCAGGGTTGTGGATTTGACTGTCAAAGCATATAGATCAGTTGGAAATTTGGATAGAAAAATCACAGGTGAAGCTTAATCTGGAAAGGTGTGTGGTTATGCACTTTAGGAAATCAAAAGTGTGAGGGTTGCTGCTCAGGAGGATTTCATCTAGTGTGTCAGGGGATGGGTTGGGGCACTATTACAGTGCCTATGAGAACTCAGGAGATAATGCAGTAGCTAATTAGAGCATTTTAATTATCATGATAGCTAGGAGCACAGTAAAGGGAGACCAATGGTTTAAATTGCTAAACATGTAACGTGGATGAACTCAGAGTGTAGATTGACTTTGGGGTGTCAGATATCATGGCCATAACAGAAACATGGCTGAAGGGCTCATTCGGCATTCAATATTCAAGTATACAGTTGCTACAGGTGTAACAGAGGTTTAGGTAAGAGAGGAGGGGGAGTTTCCTCCTTGATGGTAAAAGATGTGACAATGGTCTTGAGGGAAGAAGATCATTGGGGATCATCCCATGAGTCTATATAGGTAGAACTTAAAGAAAGAAGGGGATAGTCACTCTGATGAGATTGTATTGTGTTGCTGTGCCCCCCCCCTCCCATTTGTCAGCAGGAATTGGAGGAGCAGATACTGTATATTGAGAGATTGCAGCACAGTGTAGACATAATAGGATAGTACCAGTGGGAGATTTTAACTTCCCTAATATAGACTGGGCCAACCATAGTGTGAAAGGCCTGGACATAGCGGAATTTATAGAATGTATCTAAGAAAGCTTGCTTTATCAATATATGGGCGAACACCTAGAGGGGGTGCAGTACTGAGGAATGAGGTGGGGCAAGTGGTGGAAGTGTCTGGCGGTGAGCTCTTTGTCTAGTGATCATAATTCAATTAGTTTTAAAAATGTTGTGAAGATGGATACCAAAGGTTAGTGTCTGACCTGATACATTCTCAGAACTTGTGGGAAGCTGTAGAAGAAATTGCAGAGACTCTTAGAGATATTTCCTTTATCTCTGGTTGTTGGTAAAGTTACGGAGGACTAGAGAGTGGCTAGTATGATAGCATTGTTTTAAAAAGGGTGTCAAAAACCTGACAGGAAACTACAGCCAGCATGTCTGACATCAGTGGCGTGCAAGTTGCTGGAGGGGATTCTGAGGGACAGGATCTACCAATATTTTGAGAAGCGGTCTGATTTTAGACAGTCGACCTGGCTTTGCAAGTGAGAGAATATGTCTGACAAATCTTTTTTCTCAAGTTGATTATGTGGATTTTATCAAAGCTTCTGACAAGGTTCCTAATGGTAAGATAGTTTGGAAAGTTCGATTGCATGGGATTTGGGAGGAGATTAGATTAATTATTGGTTTAGTGCCAGGAAGCTGAGGGTGATAGCTGAGAGTTGATTCTTAGACTGAAGGCTTGTATCTATTGATGTACCACAGCGTTGCTGCTAGGACCTTTATGGTAGCACCTGTGGAGTGTTATGGAATAAGGGAAACCTAGTTGTGCAAGTGTATAGTTTGCTGAAAGCAGCTTATCTAGTAGATAGAGTCCCAGATTCCAAAGACATATGGTTTAGAGTTAGTGTTTGTAAGTTGTAAGCATATTTGGGTGCCAGAAGCATGGTGACACTTGAGCAGCCCAGCACACCCTCAGATTGTGTTGGTCGTTGATGCAAATGACACATTTCAATAGCTTCAATAGGTTTAATTTAATGTCACAGCAATGTACAGAATATACATCCTGAAATTATTTTTCTTCGCAAACATCCATGAAAACAGAGGAGTGCCCCAAGAATGAATGACAGTTAAATGTTAGAACCCCAAAGCCCCCCCCCAGTTCACCCCTCCCACACATAAGCAGCAGCAATGTGATGACACCCCCCCCCCCCCACTGGCAAAAAAGCATTGGCACCCTCCACCGAGCACTCAGGCATGCAGCAAAGCATCAATAAAGACACAGACTTGCAGTACCCCGAAGATTACTCATTCATCCGGTAATTCGATATACCACAGGCTCTCCCTCTCTCTCTCTAGAAAATAAGAGAAAAAGAGGTGTCCCCATTTCACAGTGAGAGGGGAGACAACTTACCAATTTCATTGTATTTTAATACACATGTAACAAAAAGCTCATCTTTAATTTTTAAAATCTCTTAGGGTGCTGAAGAAGGCTTCATCGGCCAGAGCATTGAATATAGGAATTGGGAAGTGATGTTGCTGGTGAGGAAGTATCTGGAGTATTGTGTACTGTTTTGGTCAGCCTGTTACAGGAAAGATACTATTAAGCTAGGGATAGTGTATAAAGATTTACCATGATGCTGTCTGCACTTGGGGGTGTGAATTACAAGGAAAGTTTGCATAGATTAAGACTTTATTCCCTGGAACATAGAACGTTGAAGGGTGACCTGATAGAAGTACAGACAGAGTGAAAGCAGTCTTTTATCCCCCCATGCAGGAGGTGGTAAAATTCAAGAGGGTATAGATTTAAGATCAGAGACAAGATCTGGGGCAATTCTTCACACAAAGGGTGGGATGTGTTCCGAGTGAACTGTCAGAAATAGTGGTTAGAAGTGGGAACATTAACAATCAACCCCTTTGGTCTAAAAGCCATATAGATAAGTACATGTTAGGAGAGGCTTAGAGCAGTGGTTGGGGACCACTGGCTTAGAGGACTTTTGGCCAAATGCGAGCAGATGGAAGAAGTTTGCTGGCAATAGTCACCTTCGAAGAGCTGGGCCAAAGGGATTAATTCTGTGTTGTAAGACTATGACTATAATTAGTGAGAATCTTATTGACATCTAGAGGGATTGAAGGTACATGTCTCATCACAAGTGCATAATGTGGTAAAGAAGGTGTACAAGTTGTTTTCCTTCTTTGATTTGAATATTGAGTATAAAAGTCATGAAGTCATGCTGCAGCTGTATAAAACTTTAGTTAGTCCACTTTGGGATATTGCATGTAGTTCTGGTTGTCAAAGTATAGGAAAGAGGTACTATAGGTGCTTTGGAGTGTGCAATGAGGATCACCAGATGTTGTCTAGATTGATAAGTGTTAACAATGAAGAGAGGTTGGACAAACTTAAATTGTTTTCTCTTGTGTGTCCAAAGTAGAACTCAAAGTGATGGTAAAATTATGGCAGGATTAGATACGATAGATAGTTTCACCCTTGAAAAATGGCTATCTTTGATTTAATATTAGGTGGAGAACAATTATTGTTTTTACACGACTGGTAGGTACCTGGAATACTCAATTTGGATAGGCATGTGAAAGGGCAGGGAATAGGGATGCAAACATCTGCAAGCAGATGGAATTGATGTGAAGATCATTGTGGATTGAATATGTTTTTCCCTATGTGCTACGTCATATGTTTAGATCAAGCAGCATGTTCTCTTATTGAAGGATGCAATTGAATTAGTTGTTTTTAAGTAAGTTTGATAGAGCTCTGGATCAGCATTAACCAGATCTATTGAACTTTCTTCCTCACTTTACCTTAATGGAACCTTAACCTGCTGTACTTGGATTCAAAGTCCTGTTCTGACTTATAACTTAGAATATATGTTAGAGTTTTAAAAACTTAGATTCTTGCTGTTTTTCTTTTAATTTGCTATGCTAAGATTTGGAAATTATCTTTGAGTTACATGCATTACAGGACCACATCGTCAGATTCTGGACAAGTCTTACTTTCTTGGACTGCTTAGGTGAGTATGTAAATATTTTTAATTAATGTAAGGTCAATCCACATGAGTTCTGCTGACTGGCTGACTCCACTCTTGTCAGCACTTCTGTTTGGTTTCAGCTGCAGTTTCAAATCACAAATTTGAAGGGCTTTTCTCTTCTTCCGAATATTTCCAATACTCTTCCATGTGCTTCAGTTTAAAATCATGTCATTTGTCACTCTTCCATTCTTGCTGGCCTTCTTCACTCCTTGTTTTGTAGTGCATTGAATTTAACTGTTCATGCTTGTTTTTGAAGTCTCGCATATCTATAGCAATCATCATGGAAATCTTTTGGTCCAATGCCAACTTCTAATCACCATCTACATGTAGATTTTCCCAACTCTTAAGTTACCTGAAACAATCTAGCAGGAGGGCTATAGGTTGACTTATTATAGAGCCTTTTGGCTGAAGGTAAGAACATAGCACTCTTTGGAGCAGTGCAGTTGTCTTAGTCTATTGGTGAAAGTGCTCCACTGCTCAGCCAAGGTGGCATGCAAAGGATGAGAAACATTGTCCAGAATTGCCAGGATTTCCTGTAGGATCCTTTGTTCTACCGCAGCCTCCAGTGTGTCCAGTTCATAAAACCTTCCAATAATTTACCTATGACTGACATCAGGTTCAGTGGCCTATAATTTCCTTGCTTATTCTTAATGGCTTTTCTTAAAATAATGGAACATTAGCCATCCTACAGAGCTCCAGTACTTCCCCAGTGGCTAAGGACATTTTAAATATCTCTACCAGAGCCCTTTAATTTATGTACTAGCCACCCTAAAGGTTCAAGAGGATACCTTGTTAGATCCTGGGGATTTATCCACTCTTAAATCATCTCAAGACAGCAAGCACCTTGTCTTACATAATCTAGACACATTCCATGACCACACTATATTTATTTTCTGTCAGATATGTTTACTGTCTTCTGAGTAAATGCAGACACAAAGAATTCAGATAAGGTTTTCCTTCATGTCTTTAGGCTGCATACATTGATGATTATGTTTATCTTAAAGTGGGTCATTTTTGTCCCATGCTATCCTTTTGCTCTTAATATTGCTGCAGAAGCCCGTGAGATTCTCTTTCTCCTCATCTCCCAGAGCAACTTCATGTGCTCTTTAAGCCATCTTGATTTCTCTTGTGTTCCCTTACATTTCTTATACTCCAAGCACTTCTTTTGCACCTAACAGCCTTTACCTGATATGCACCTCTCCTTTTTTCCTCTACTATGGCCTTAGTATTATTTCAATAACCAAAATTCCCTCAACCTGCTTGCCTTGTCATTTATCCTAACAGGAACAAACAGTCTATATTCTCAATATTTCAAATTTGAAGGCCTCCTACTTACCAAGTATCTCTTTGCCAGAAGCGAACCTATCCCAATCTACCAGGCAGGCAGATCCCTTCTGATGCCATCTATATTGGCCTTCCTCCAGTTTAGAATATTAATCTGAGGACCAGTCCTATGCTTCTCCTTTATTGAAATGAAGGGAATTATAAGCACTACAATCACTTTTGCCTCTTTCCCAAAGATCTAGTATTGTGCTGTATAGTTAAGACCTCCGTATTTTGATGAAGGAAGTTTTCCTGAACACACTTGGCAACCTGTATCCCATCCAGCCCTTTTACATATTGGAGTTCCAGTCAATATGGAAAATTGAAATCACCTGCCATCACAACCTTATATTTCTTGCAACTGTCTGCTATTGTTCCAAATACTTGTTCCTTTAAATCCTGCTGACTTTTTGGAAGTCTATAATATTATAGCTCATTAATGTCGTCATCTCTCTTTCATTCCTCATATCTATCCAAACAAGTCCTCCAGTATGAACTCTGAGCATTGACGTGACATTTCCCCTGATAAATAACGCCACTCCTCTTCCTTTAATATCTTCCCTCCATCATGTTTGAGTAGAGTTTGTTAGACTAAAAGGCAAGCCTAACAGGTCTAGGGAACCTTGGTTTTCAAGAGGTCCTAGTTAAGAAAGAGGAGATACATACCAGGTAGAGGAAGAAATTCATGAGGCTCTGAAGGAGTATAAGGACTGCAAGAGAACACTTAGAGGAAAATCTGTATGGCTAAAAAAAAGGCATGAACATGCTGTGGCAGACAAGAGAATCCCAAGGATATATTAAGAGGATAGCAACTGGCAAATTGGTTGATTTAAGTATCAGCATGGTCATTGATGCCAGGAGCCAAAGGAGATGGGGGAGAATTTAAATAGATTTTTTGCATCTGTATTTACTCGGGAAATGGACATACAGAACTGAGGTAAAACAGTAGTGAGTTTTTGGATCATATTCAGTTTACAGAAGAGGAGGTGCTTGCTGTTTTGAGGCAAATTAGGATGGATATGACCCAGGGGCCAGATAAGGTGTCCCCTAGGACCTTGTGGGATCCTTCTTCAGAAGGTGCAGGGGCGCTGGCTGAGATATTAAAACGTCCTTAGCCACGGTGAGGTGCTTGAGGAATGGAGGATAGCTAATGTTGTTCTGTGTTCAAGAAAGGCTCTAAGAATAAGTGGGAAATGACAGGCTGATGTGCCTGATGTCAGTAGTCGGAAAATTATTGGAAGGCATTCTAAGAGATAGGATGCACTAGTATTTGGATAGACAAGGTTTGATTAGGGATAGTCAGCATGGCTTTGTGCATGGTAGGTTCAGTCTAACAATCTTGGAATTTTTCAGGGAGGTTACAAGGAAAGTTGTTGAAGGAAAGGCAGTGGTTCCCACCCTCCTGCAACTCTAGTTTAAACTTCCTGAAGCAGCACTAGTAAACCTTCCCACAAGGATATTCATCCCCCTCCAGTTCGGGTGCAAATCATCTAGTTTGTACAGGTCCTTCCAGTCTTGAAGAGAGTCAAATAATCCAAAATCTGAAGCCCTCCCTGATGCACCTTCTTAGAGCAATTTAACATGAGCTATCTTTCTATTTTTAGACACAAGATGGTGCCACTAAACCATGGCAATGTTATGTGGTGTACGTATAATGCTTCTAAGTATATTTCTTTTCAATTTCTCTCACTTCAGTCTGCAACATGTAATTTCCCTTTTAAGCAATGTACTTTTAAATTGACTTAATGAGCTACAGATTTCACGCTCTTTTGAAGGAGTCAGAGGGCTAAACTTTCAAATAAGCAGGTACAGCGCCTTTAATCAAACAAATGTTCATCGCCATGGCTGGAAGCAAGACAGGATGGTGGGGGGGAGCTCTAAGCCAGACTGAAATACAGGAATGAGACTTCCTACACCCATTATCTTGTTAGCAAGTGTGCAGCTGCTGGAGAACAAAATTGAGGACCTAAGGGTAAGATTGCTGAATGAGAGATCGTTGTGTTCTGTTTTTGACTGAGACATGGCTTACAGCTAGCACATCGGATACAGTGATAAGATCTGAAAGTTCCTTGATTCTCAAGATGCATTGAACTGCTGATTCAGAAAGGCAAAAGGTGGATGTATGTTTCATTATAAACTCTCTGTGATGCTTTGATGTGGTGATTTTGTCGAACTCATGTTCCCCCAACTTAGAACACATTATGATTAAAAGCAGTCCATTCCATTTACCCAAGGTGTTCTCGTTCACGATCCTCACCAGTGTTTGGCTATAATCAGGCACTTGAGATACGGCATGATGTCATCTGCAAACACCAAGCAATCCATCATGATGCATTTCAAATCATAGTCGGGAACTTCGACCAGGCTTGTTTAAAGAAATTCCTGCCCGGTTACCATAGCAAATAACCTACAGCATCGGAGGTCCCAACACTGTGATGACCACTGTTATACTAAGATAAGGAATACCTACCATTCCATGCCTACACCATATTTTTGAAAATCTGATCACTTGGCTGTCCTTCCCCTGCCTGCATACAGGCAGAGGCTAAAGAGCAAAGCTCAGGAGATTAGGATGACAAAGGAGTTAGAGTAGCAGCTATAGAATTGCTTTAGTGGACTGGACTGTGTTCAAGGACTCATCTGTGGATTTGAATAATTACAGGATGGTTGTCACGGACTTCATAAAAATAGTGGTAGATGAGTGTGTCTCCACAAATTCATTCAGCGTCTTCCCCTACTAGAAGCCCAGGATGAACCATGTGATCCACAATTGGTTGAGGGCCAATTCAGAGGCATTCAAGTGTGGTTACTAGGAAAGTTACAAGAGGTCCAGGTATTTTCTCTGGAAAGCCATCTCATAGGTGAAGTGGCAACTTTGGACTAAACTTGAATCAACAAAGGATGCTCAACAGTTATGGTAGGGCTTGAATACTAACACCTTTTATAAAATAAAATCGAACGACATAGACGACAACAGGGCTTCGCTTCCCGATGAGCTGAATACCTTCTATGCTTGCTTTGTCAAAACATGAAGGAACCATCATGAGCTCCTGCAGTCCCCGATGATCCTGTGATTTCTGTCTAAGGCTAACATGTGCACAGCCTTCAAGAGAATGAACCCATGAAAAGCATATGGCTCAGATAGGGTACCTAGCCAAGTACTAAAGACCTGTGCTGATCAACTGACTCACTGAGATCTTTAACCTCGCACTTCAGCAGTCTGAGGTACCCACCTCTTTAAGCAGACTTCACTTATTCAGGTGTTTAAGAACGTGGTAACTGGCCTCATTGAATATCATCCAGTGGCACTTACATCCACAGTGATGAAGTGTTTTGAGATGTTGGTTTTGAAACTTATCAATTTCAGGTTGTAATGTGTATACATTTCTCTGATGTTAAATGGAACTGTTGAGCTATTGAACTTGTGCCTGAGAAGTGTCTTGGATCCACTCCAATTTGCCTACCAGTGCAACATCTCTGCAGAAGATACCATCTCATTAGCTCTTCACTTAATCCTGGAATACCTGGACCCCACGCACCCCACATACCCCACATACAAGCTCTTCTCCCTCCTGCCATCTGGCAAAAGGTACTGGAACATTCGGGCTCTTACAACCAGACTGTGCAACAGTTTCTTCCCCCAGCCATTAGACTCCTCAATTCCCAGAGTCCAGTTATTGGAAAAGCCTCTGTCATAACCATATGTCCTATCATAACATATAACAATCACAGCACGGAAACAGGCCATTCCGGCCCTCCTAGTCCGTGCCGAACTCTTAATCTCACCTAGTCCCACCTAACCCGCACTCAGCCCATAACCCTCCACTCCTTTCCTGTCCATATACCTATCCAATTTTACCTTAAATGACACAACTGAACTGGCCTCTACTACTTCTACAGGAAGCTCATTCCACAATTCCAGCACATTCCAGAAGTTAATTCATTATCCTCTGCTGGGCTACCACTAATGCAGTATAATTCTATGATAAGAGTCCGCAGGTGTCGACATTCAGTTCCCTCCTCTACTGTGCTTCATTCCACTTGTGGGGGGGGGGGGGGGGGGGTTAAATTCTATTCTATACACGTTCGGTGATTCAGAAATAGCTACTTTCCCTCTGATGTCTGATTTTTAAATGCACAGTAAACCCAAGAACACTACCTCATTTTTTGATTTCTGTTTTTTTACACTTTATTTTAACTTAACTATTTAATAGACATATATATATACTTAATATAGCTCAGTTTCTTTTCCTTATATTTATTTATCATGTATTTCATTGTACTGCTGCCGTAAAGTTGACAAATTTCACAACATATGCCGGTTATATTAAATCTGATTCTGTAAGAGCATGATAACTTCAGTTTAACCGCTGCCGTTACTCAATCCCATAGTGATGCATTATGCTCGGGGGAAGCAAACAGCATTCTTAAGGTGTTATTGATCGCATGTGGGGATGATAAGCTCCTTAAAGCACCCATCTCTCTGTTAGATAGACTCACTCTGGTACATACCTCTCTCATCCCATATCCTCAATAACCATGCAGCCAGAGACACCCCAGAATTTTGTCTGTACCTAACCCCTAAACTCACTAACTCGTTAGGGTTGAATTCCCTGATCTCTGTTGTCTCAAAGGTACCATCCCCTACATATTCCTGATCCTCATCCTCCACATCCTGAGAGGAAGAAACCACGGGAAAATGACCCCACAGTGGGTGTGGGAATGAGTGATCACTGGCCTGCTCTATACGGTTTCGGACGTGCAAGGGTGAGTGCGATCATCTCAAGGATTAAACCGAGGGTTCTGCTTTACTCCCTCTCCCTCATTTTCATCCTCCAGGCCCACAGTAGGATCATCGCCCTGCCTCATCATAGCTTGTACCTTAACAGGGTTGGGCTACCAACCTGCTCAGCACACAGCCACTAAGTGTTGTAACTTCAGTAACTGACAAGATATCTCTATATTCTTATCCTCTAACTTTGCAAATTAGTGACTCTCTCAGCATAACACAGTGCTGACTGAGATTTTCCAATTCATTCTTAAGACTCGCTGTCATTTTATACTGATGTCTTACAATCACTTTAATCAGCTAGGAAGCATCCAGCCAGCTATCCTTTCTCCTGAGAAAACCCAACAATTTAAGTATGGAAACAATGTGGTGTCCCATTTCAACCCCAGTGAATTCTAACTGGTTTGACCAATCTACCAGCATCCCATAGCCCATCAGTAGGTTCGCAAAACTTCCAAAGCCCTCATAATTCTCTGTCCACCCTGGGACTCTGCATCTCTCGTACGGAGGGTCCACTCTTTTAAATAACCTTTTAAAGAAATGCATTGCTGCTCAAAAAGCCAGATTCTGTTTGCTGCATCAAAGTGTAACATTGAATCATGTGCACTGGGTAGATGAGTGAGACAGAAAACACTGACTGCGAATAAGTATATTAATAGTTTATTTACAGACAATAAAAATTCAACCACACATTCATGTTCCCCAAGGTACAGAAACTACATGGCTGAATATTCAATATACATACATTCAACAAACATACTTAGCTAAAGGTGCACACAGAACATATCTTCCCGATGGTTATGTGCACTGCTTGCTTTAAAGGAAGATAGAGCAAGCCCCTTCCACCTGCTATTTTATACCTGGGATATTTGAAAATGGACCCGAGGTACTAACCAGTGGGAAAAGCAGCTGTAGTTTCTAAACTAACCAATCGCGACAAAGCAATTTTCAACAGACAGAATAAACCATGGCCCCCCCCACACAGGATACTCAGATCTCTTTTAAATCTTGCCCATCCCCAGCAGGTCATACAGCATCTATGGAAAAGAGTACAGTTGACGGGTCTCAGCCAGAAATGTTGACTGTACTCCTTTCCATAGATGCTGCCTGTCCTGCTGAGTTCCTCCAGCATTTTGTGTCTACTGCTTGCATTTCTAGCGTCTGCAGATTTTCAGTTGTTTGTATATGTGCCCTCTAGTTTTGGTCTCCCCAACCCCGGGGCTAAGACTATGACTGTCCACCTTATCCATACCCCTCATGATTTTATAAATTTTATGAGGCCACTTATCATTCTCCTGCACTTCAAGATGAACGATCCAAACTATCCTTATAACTGAGGCCCACAACCTCTCACTCACTCTCAGCAAGACCAAGGAGCCGATTATTGACTTTAGAAGGAGAAATTTGGAGGTCCATGAGTTAGTCCTCCTCTGGGGAGAGGTGGAGAGGGTCAGCAACTTTAAATTCTTTGGTGGTATCATTTCAGAGGATCTTTCCTTGACTCAGCATGTAAGTGCAATTAAAAGAAAGCACGATATTGCCTCTTCTTCCTTAGATGTTTGCAAAGATTTGACATGACATCTAAAACTTTGACAAACCTATAGATATGTGGGGGAAAGTATATTGAATGGTTATCATCACAGGCTGTTATAGAAATACCAATGCTCTTGAACAGAAAATCCTACAAAAAGTAGTGGATAGGGCCCAGTCTATCATGCATAAAGCCCTCCCCATATTGAGCACATCCACATGAGTGCTGTTGCAGTAAAGCAGCATCCATCGTCACGGACCCCCACCACCCGGGCCATGCTCTCTTCTTGCTGCTACCATCAGGAAGAAAGTACAGGAGCCTCAGGACCTACTCAACCATCAGGCTCTTGAACCAGAGTGAATAACTTCATACACCGTCACTCATTGCATAATTGAACAATTTTCAAAACCCATGAACTCACTTTCAAGGACTCTTCATCTCATGTTGTCAATATTTATTACTTATTTTTGTTGTTATGTTTCTCTTTTTGTTGTCTTTTGCACTTTAGTTGTTTGTCCATCCTGTTGAGAGTGGCCTTTCATTGATTATATTGTGTTCCTTAGATTTACTGTGTAAGCCTGTAAGAAAATGAATTTCAGAGTTGTATATGGTGACATATATGGACTCTGGTAAGAGATTTACTTTGAACTTGTCCAGGCTGGACCCTTGTAAATCTGTTCTGTACCCTTTCCAGCTTGACAGTGTCTTTCTTAGAGACAATCTTTTCTGAGTCTGTCTCTTTTTGCTCAATATCAAATCTATGTACAGTTCCCACTGCTCATCTAGTCATTCATTATACTTATGCAGAACAATACACCAAGCATCATTTACAGTAACCTCATATGGTTGTTGCTCTGCTACATTTTCTGGGGATCTTATGAATTATGTGATTGTGTTTGCAACTGTTGAAATTCTTTAATGGTTCATGAAATTTTATTTATTTATTTAGCAATACAACAAGGAATAAGCCGTTCTGGCCTTTTGAGCCATGCCGCCTCAGCAACCCCTGACAAACCTGATTAACACCAACTTAATTATTGGTCAATTTACAAAGACCAGTTAGCCTACCCAGTATATCTTTGTGTTGTGGAAGGAAACCAGAGGACCTGGGAAAACCCACACATTCCATGGGGACAATGTAGACTCCTTACAGCCAAAGCTGGAATTGAACTCTGCACTCTGGAATGCCTCAAGCTGTAATAGCATTGAGCTAACCGTGAAACTGCCATGGTGCCATGATTCCTGAAGTTCTCTGTCATCGCATGTACAGATCTGTGAGGTTGCTCTGCCCTTTGATTGTCACAACTAATTTAAGCATGTTAGCAACTGCCTTCACCAATTCTTTCAGTTCAACTTGAAATCACAAAGCATTCTTGGAGCTTGGTTACTTTACAGAAACTGAATCTACAGTTCATACTTCTTTACAATCTAGCAGCTTCAGAATCATGGGTTATAACTGTTACATGTTGATTTAATTTAACCATTTACAGCAATATACTGTCTGTTTTCTACCCAAATGCCATGCTTTATTTACTGCCCAGTTAGCTATAATAATGACTTTCTATTTACTTATGGCACTGCATAGAAGCACGCTCAAATCTGCACCAACATATAGATGTTTCTAAAGTAACATGGTATGTAAGTTTTCAGAATGGAATAACTTGTGATATTTTTGGACAGAGCCAAAATCAGTGAACTTACAACAGAAGTTAGCAAGTTACAAAAGGAAATCGATACATTTAATCAAGAAAATTCTGTCTATCTGTCATATGAAAAGAGGTGAGAATTTAATTTCTGCCTGTGTATGAATAGTGTATATTAAATAAGTAGGTGAGGAGTTTGACTTGTTTTACATACTTTCATATTTTTCAACAGAGCTGAAGCATTGGCTATAGAAATTAAAGATTTACAAGGCCAGTTGGCAGATTACAATATGGTGAGTGGATAAACTTGTTGAGAAATTCATAGAGATTTGTTATATCCAAACTGTTGAAATTATTTTGTGTGTTGTACAAAATGTAACAAGCAGATGGTTTTTAATGTCTCCATGACAATAATTATGTAAATTTAGCTTCTGCTCTTTGATAACATTCTTGCCTTTGAGCTAAAGGGTCTTGGGCTAAAGCTCTGAACCTGAAATGAATCTAGGCTGACATGATGCGATAGTAGCAAGCAAGTACTGCAAAGTCAAGGATATTGAGAGTTGTGGACACTCTCAGTAAATCCCTGAAACTCTCCCCCATGGACTCTGTCTACACTTCTTACAAAAGCAGCCACCCAGGCCATTCTCTCTAATCCCCCTCTCAGCCAACAGAAGATAAAAAAGCCTGAAAGCAAGTATCACCAGGCTCAAGAGTAGCTTCTGTCTCACTGTCACAATACTGCAGAGCGGTTCCCTAGTACAATAAGCCAATCTCTTGTTCTCACAAACGACATCATTGTGACCTTGCGCATTATCTGCACTGCAATCTATCATTGTTTTTTCTTAAACTACCTTGCGCTGTTGTAATAAATTGATCAATAGGGAAGGTATGCAAGGCATGTTCTTCTCGCTGTTTCTGGTGTAGGTGAGAATAATAAACCAATTTATCAATTATTATACTGCGAGGCTTGTTTGACTTGTCAAGTGACCGAAAAATCCAATTTGGAGGGAATCCTTCCAAAGCCTAATATTTATCACTTTACCAATATTAGTAAGCAACAGATGATCTGATTATCATTACAGCTCTTTATAGGAACTCTGTATGCACTAATTTGCTGCATATCTTATGAATTTTTGTTTGCAATTTTTATGGTGTTAAGGTGTTTTGAAATTTACTTTGGTGGTAAAGGCACTATGTAAATGAAAGTTTGTTCTTTCCTGACATCTTCTGTCTATGTTTTGTGCTTGTGTTTTAGCTTGTAGATAAACTGAATACCAATACTGATATGGAAGAAGTTATGAATGACTATAACATGGTAAGTAATTTAATTTACAGCAAAAAAAGATCATCTTTTTATAGTAACACATGCAAAATGCAGGAAGAGCTCAGTAGATAAGGCAGCATTTATGGAAAGGAATAAAGATTTCAGGTCAAGAATTCATCAGAACTGAACAGGAAGGGGGAAGAAACCAGAATAAGAAGGTGGGGGGTGGGGGGAGAGGGGAAGCAATACAAACTAGATAGGTGGGAGGCGGGATGGGATAATTAGGTGGGAGGTGGAAGAGGATAAAGTGAAATGCTGGGAGGTGATCGGTGGAAAAAGGCTGAAGAAGAAGGAATCTGATTGAAGAGGATAGTGATCCATGGGAGAAAGGGAAGGAGGTGGGTCACCAGAAGCAGGCTACAGGCCAGTAAGGAGAAGAGAAGGGGTAAGAGGGAAGCCAGGGTGGGAGATGGAAAAAGGGAGAAGGGTGAGAAAGATAAATTACCAGAAGTTAGAAAAATTGATTCATGCCACCAGGTTGGAGACTACCCAGATGGAATGTAAAGTGTTGCTCCTCCAACTTGAGAGTGTTATTGTCGTGGCAGTAGAGGAGGCATGTATTGACATGTCAGAATGGGATGGGCAGTGGAATTAAAATTGTTAGCCACCAGGAAATCCTGCTTGTTGCAAATGAACTGAAGGTGTTTGACAGAGTGATCCCCCAATGTTTGTTGGGTCTCACCGATGTAGAGGAGGCCATACTGGGAGCACTTGATACGGTAGATTACCCCAACAGACTTGCAGATAAAGTGTTGCCTTTTTGAAGAAGATTTTTGAAGAAGGAAAGAAGATTTCCTTGTCAATAGTTTGTTTTAATGTTTATTGCATTAGAAAATTTTGCAGGTAGGATGTCAAGCCTTCTCATTTTACTGATCAGTTAACATTTCTGTTACTTTGAATAGAGCAAGTTGAATGTAATTTTATCAATTTGTACACTATATAAGAAATAGCATCTGTCTTGGCTGAAATTTGCTTTCTTTCTAACCCACCCCCACCACCATTGTAAGGTGATGTTGGCCAGCAGAGTGCAACAGCTTGTAGAGTCCCTGCTTCACAGCTACAGTGACTTGGATTCAACCCTGACTGGTGCTGTCTTTGAGGATATTTTTCTTGTAACAGCATGGGTTTGCTCTGGGTGATTTAGTTACCTCTCAGTTTGCAAGATAATTAGGTCCCCGGTATTAGAATCTGATCATTGCTAATGATAACTTGATGTGAATAAAATGGAATTAGTTTTGGATTAATGTGATTGGCTGCTTGACGGTTGGTACCAACTCAATTAGCTGAAGAGCTTGTTTTCATACTGTGTAACTCCATGTATACTGTTGTTGTCTTCTTCATCTTTAATGACTGACTTCTACTTAAGTTCTGAAGCAATGACTTTTTTCAGAAAACCTTGAGGGATTCTTAAACACGATGCTGGAAATCCAAAGCAACACACAAAATGCTGGAAGAACTCAGCAGACCAGGCAGTGTCCATGTAAAAGAGCAAACAGTCAACATTTCAGGCTGACCCTTCATCAAAGGGTCTCAACCTGAAATGTTTGTTTACTCAGCATTTTGTGTGTGTTGCTTGGGAGATTCTTTATTTGTCCTCGTGGATCTTGGGTATACTTGTGCAATTACAATTTGGATTCCAAGTCAGCAAGCTTCTAGACATAATACAGACTTGATAACAGAAACAGACCTTTTGACCCCCATTTCTATACCAACTAGCAAGAACCAATTAGTCCATAATCTTCATAAGCCTTGGTAATTTAAGTGCTTGTATGCATACTTCTTAAAGATTGTGAACATATTTTGCCACATGTTCTAGGTGTGTGACAGATATCTTCCTTAGATACTCTCTCAAACTTGTACCGTTCCCCTAATGTTGTCTCATTTTAAACACTTCTATGGGTAAATATTTATACTACCAACCCATTTGTGCTCCTCATTTTATATACTTACATTATAATCCTTTTAACCTCCTCTGCTTACAGGGAAACAAACCAAAATCTATTGGGTCTCTTCACTGCTCAATCCAAGGCAAAATCCAGATGAAATTCCTCAGCATCCTTTCTGGTGCAATCATTTCCTTCCTTGCGTGTAGCAGCCAGAATGACACAAAATATTCCAACTGTGGTCTAACCAATGCTTTATGAATTGACCATACTAACTTTGCTGATACATTCTGTACCCAAGCTAATGAACATAAAGGCTTGTATTTAGCTGTGATGCACCAAGGTCCCTTTATTCCTTAGTACTTTCAAGGGCTTACCATTCATAGTAATAAAACAAAAAAAAGATTGGAAGAGCTCAAGAAGCATAAGTTAATTTTCAAGTCAGGGATTGGTAACAGAATGATAAGTCAGTAGATAGGCAGTTGATGTACAGGCAGATACAACATGTAGAAAGATCACTCAGATCTCTTCTGCGGAAGATGTAACCCATCCCTGTGGTGAACTGGTAATATCTGAACTCAAGGGGGACTGATATCCTTCCAGGTAGAGTTGCTAGAGGTGTTGGGGAGGGTTTAAATTTGTTTGGTAGGGGGATGGGAACCAGGGTCAGAAGATGGAGCAGCTGGTGTAAGGTAAATTTGGCATGTGGAGAGACTATGAGGAAGAATAGGTCATTGATAAGGCAAAATTACAGTTAGTGGGATGGGATGAAGTGTGTCTACTTTAATGGAAAAAGTATCAAGAACAAGGGAATGAGTTAGTAAAAGGAACTGTGACGTTATGACCATTGAGGATACTTAGCTGTCACAAGGGTATGAATGGCTGCTGGATGTTCTGTGATTTCAATGTTTCAAATATGACGGGGGGGGGGGGGGGGAACATAAAAAGGGTAGAAAAATGTCATTGCTAATTAGGGAAATGTACCTGAGCTGCAGAAAGGAAGGATCTCGTGGTGGGTGAGTATTTCAGAGATAGTGACCACAGCTTCCTGACCTTTACCATAGCCTTAGAAAAAGACAGGAGCAGAGTATATGGGGCAGTATTTAAGTAGGGGAGAAGGAATTATCATGCTGTTAGGCAGGATATTGGGAGTGGACGTACTCGGGGAAAATCCACAGCAGAAATGTGAAGGTGGTTTGAGGAGCACTCGCATTTGGTTCTGGATTGGTTTGTCCCATTGAGATAGGGAAAGGTGAAGATCCTTGATGAGTGCTTCAGTATTTACCAATGATAGGGTTCTTGAAGTTTGTGAGGAGAGCATAAAGCAGGTTGATATGGTTGAACATGCTGACATTAAGAGGATGTGCTGGAGTTTTGAAAAACATTAGAATAGATACCCAAGTCCCCAGGTCCAGATCGGATATATTGCAGGTTAGTATAGGAAGCAAGAGAAGAGATTGCTGCACCTTTGCTGATTTCTTTGCGTTTTCACTGACCACATAATCAGTACCAGATGATTGGTACTAATGTTATTTCCTTGTTCACAAAAGAGAGTAGGGATAACCCTATGAATTACTGACCAATGTGTTACTTCAGTCGTGGGCAAATTATTGGAGAAGATTCTTAGAGGCAGGATTTACAAGCATTTGGAGAAACAGTCTGATTAGGGATAGTCAGCATGGCTTTGTGAGCGGTAGGTCATGCCTCACGAGCCTGATTGAATTCTTTGAGGATATGATGAAGCACATTGATAAATGTAGAGAAGTGAATGTGGTGTATGTGGATTTTAGTCAGTTACTTGATAAAAATTTGCACAGTTGGCTCATTCAGAAAGTCAGGAGTCATAGGATCCAGGGAAACTTGGCTGTGTGGAACATAATTGGCTTGCCCAAAGAACGCAAAGGTTGATTGTAGATGGAGCGTATTCTGCTTGGAGTTCTGTGACCAGTGGTGTTCTGCAGGTATCTGTTGTGGACTCCTACTCTTTGTAATTTCTATAAATGACTTGAATGAGGAATTGGAAGAATGGATTAGTAAGTTTGCAGATGACACAAAAGTTGACAAGAGTTGTGAATACCATAGAACATTCTCAGAGGTTACCACAGAAAACTTACAGATGCAAAGCAGGGCTCAGAAGTAGCATATGGAGTTTAACCCAGAAAGAATGAAGGGATATACTTTGGAAGATTGAAATAGAAGGCAGAATTCTTATCATTGTGGAGGAAGAGGGATCTGAGGGGCCATGTAAGCAGATCCCTCAAAGTTGCTGTGCAAATTGATAGGGTAATTAAAAAGGTGTGTGTTGTATTGGCCTTCGTTAATTGTGGGATTGAGTTTAAAATTTGCAACATAATGTTGCAGCACTATAAAACTCATTTGGAGTATTGTGTTTAGTTCTGGTCACCACATTATAAGAAGGATATGGGAGCTTTAAAGAGGGTCAGGAAATTTATCAGGATGATACCTGGATTGGAGAGCATGTTTGAAGATTGCAGGTTGAGCGAGCTAAGAACTTTGTCTTTGAAGTGGAGGATGAGAGATGTGTATAAGGTAATGAAAACATTGATAGTGGACAACCAGTGCCTTTTTCCAAGGGTATTTGATTACATTTGATTTCCCAAAGTGCAACACCTCACTTTTTTCAAGATCAAACTCCATCTGCCATTTGTTGAGCCATTCCTGCAACAGATATTTATGCCCCTGTATACTTTTTTTGATCTTTAATACTATCCTCCATTTGGCACTACCATTCTTAGTGTCATGTGCACATTTACCAACACACTCATCCATGTTTTCATCCATTATTTATACATATCACAAAGATCAGATATCCCAATTCAGATCCCTATGCTCAGCTCGCTTCTTAATATCTTCTGATTCCCTCAATAATTTTTGATTTGTGAACTTCACGATACACGAATAGGAAAGGTTTAAATGCATATGGCTAACACAGACAAATGGGACTGAGCTTAGTTGGGTGTCTTTGTCAGCATGGACAAATTGGTTTGAAGGGCTGTTTCCTTTTTGTATTACTTTATGGCTTTAACTCAACTTGTCGTAAATTGCCTGTCAGAGTAAGACATATTGATCAATACCTTCTGTATTCACTGGTCCATAATTCCTAGGGTTATCTCTATTCCCTTTCTTCAACAGAAGAATAACATTTTCCACTTTCCAATCTTCCAGTAATCTTCTGATACTACTCCTGTGGCCAGTCATAATGCAAATCTGTAGTAACCTGGGGTACATCCTGACTGGCCTCAGAGACTAATGTTTTTCAAAAGTATCAGCTCATCCTCTTTCTTAACATCAACATGTTCCAGCATATTAGCCTGTTTTATGCTGTCTTCACATTTGTCACAATTCCTGTCACTGGTGAATACCAAGGCAAAATATTCATTAGGAGGTTAGCTACCCTTCCGACTCCAAGCATATGTTTCCTCTTCTATTCCTGATCAGTCCTACCCTCACTGTAGTCATCTTCCTGTTCTTACACATACATGTAGAAGGCCTTGGTTTTTCTTAATCCTATCCGAAGGCCTTTTCATGCTGCCCCAACTCTCCCAAGTCCATTCTTAAGCTCTTCCCAGGCTATGTTGCAACTTTTTGTAATCCTGTCTGGTCCTTGCTTCCTAAACCCAAGTATTATTTTCTTCTCTTAACTAGATGTTCCACATCTCTTGTTGACCATGGTTTCTTTACCCTACCATTCTTTCCCTGAAACAATGGGAACAAACTATCCAGAATCCCATGCAAGTACTCTCTAAACAGCTTTTACATTTGCATTGTGAATTTCTTTGAGTACACCTATTCCCAACTTACTTTCCCAAGTTCCTGCCTAATTGACTCATAATTCGCCCTACCCCATTTAAGTACTTTCCTATACCATCTGCTCCTATCTCTGTACAAGGCTATGATAAAGTTCAATGAGTTATGATCACTGTCTCTCAAAACGCTCATCCACTGAGAGATCTGTCAACTGACCAAATTCATTGTATATTTATTTGGAATGAAAGGGTTACCATATGAGGAAAGTCTGGCAGCTCTTGGGCTGTATTCCCTGGAGTTCAGGACAATGGGGGGGGGGGGGGGGAATCTCAGAAACAATCTGAATGTTAAAAGGATTGAACAGATTAGATATGGCAAAGTTATTTCCCATGGTAGGGGATCCTAGGACAAGAGGGCATAACTTCAGGATTGAAGGACGTCCTTTTAGAACTGAGATGTGGAGAAATTACTTCAGTCAGAGGGTAGTAAATTTGTGGAATTTGTTGCCACGAGTGGTTGTGGAGGCCAAGTCATTGGGTGTATTTAAGGCAAAGATAGATAGGTTCCTGATTAGCCAGGGCATCAAAGGGTATGGGGTGAAAGCGGGAGTGGGGATGACTGGAAGAATTGGGTCAGCCCATGATTGAATGGTGGAGCATATTCAATGGGCCGAATGGACTACTTTTGCTCCTCTATCTTATGGTCTTATTTATTTAGACATACAGTGTGGAACAGACTCTTCTGGCCCAATGAGCCCACCTATTTAACACTAGCCTAATCATATGACAATTGTCAATGACCAATTAACCTACTAACTGGTATGTCTTTGGACTGTGGAAGGAAACTGGAGTGCCCGGAGGAAATTCACGTGCTCACAGGAAGAACATACAAAGTTTCTTACAGAAAATGCCTTTGTTGAACTGCGCACTCCAAAGCCCCAAACTGTAATAGCATCGTGCTAATCGCTATGCTACCATGATGCCTCAGTTATTCTTCATGAGAGATAATGCCACCTCATTCCTGATCTTATAATGCATTAGCATATGTACATGCTCTGCGGAGATATCAGTGTCCTCTATGTTCTTGGTGAATACTGAACACAATATATTCATTTAGGATAACTGAGTGGTCCTACTCTGTCCCTAGTTATCCTCATATTCTTGATGTATGTATAGAATGCCCTGGGATTCTCTTTAATCTTATTTTCCAAGGATTTTTCATGGCTCTTTTGACATATCAGTTCCGTTAACATACAACATAGAATAATATAGCACTTGACATGCCATTTGGCCTATGATGTTGTGCTAGTCCTAGTGCCTATTTATACACTGAATGTCCTCTTGTATCATCCATATCCTTCCATTCCCTTCATATTAATAGTTCTATCAAAAACCTCCTAAATTCCACCAAACTCTGCTGCCATTATTACCCGTGGGGCCCATTCCAGGCATTGACCATTCAGAGTGTAAATATTTGCCCATCACATCACTTTAAAATTTCCCCACCTAACCTGAAAAGTATTTGTGATTTCAATCCTAGGGAAAAATTCTCATTGTCTACTGTATCTATGCCGCTCATAATTTTAGAAACTTCCATCAGATATCCCCTCAGCCTCTGAGGAGAATGACCGAAGTTTGTCTAATCTTTCTTTATTGCTTAGACTCTTTAATCTGGGCAATATCCTGGCAAACCTCTTCTGCGCCTTTACCCAATCTCCAAATCCTTCCTGTAATTGAGTAACCAGAATTGCATGTAGTACTCCCAAGTGCTGTCTGACTGAAGTTTTACGTAGCAGCAGCATGAATTCTTTATTCTTCTATTCAACACTCCTACAAATGAAGGCAGGCATCCTATATATCTTTTTTACCACCCTATCCTTGTCCATATTTACTTTCAGTGAACTAAGGAAGGTCCCTCTATACTTCAATGCTATTAAGAAGTAAATCATCAATTGTGTAAATTCTCCTTCTATTTGAGGCTCTCAAATTCTCACAGTTTACACTTGCCCAGATTAAACTCCATTTGCCACTTTCCTGCCCAGATCTATATAGAACATGGAACAGTACAGACCCTTTGTGCCATAATGCTGTGCTGACCTTTTAACCAACTTAAAGATCTATATAACCCTTTCCTCCTACAGTGCCTTGAAAAAGTATTCATCCCACACAGCTGTTTTCACATGTTACTGTCTCATTTTCTAAATTTAAAATATATCGAAGTAGGGTTTTTTGAGCTAATCTACAAAGCATTGTGCATCATATCAAATCAAAAGAAAAATTCCAAAACCTGTGAACAATTTACTAAAAAGTTTAAAAATTATGAGGCTGAAAAGATATTCATCCCCTTTGTATTTACTTTGCTAACTTTCCTGAGGTGCAATACTGTATACAGTATTACCATACCAAATCACGCAATTTGTTGATGTAGAAAATTGGAGGATCATCTTTTTTTCATGAATTCATAAGAATAAGTACCTCATCTCTCTATAAACTCAACAGTATGGTAGATTTTCAAAAGACCAAATTTTCAAATTTCCAAAATGAAGACAAAAGAGCATTCAAGTCAGGGAGATGATAATAGAGAAGCACAAATTTGAAGGATATAAGAGCATCTCAAAGCTCAGTGCAGTCCATCATGAAAAAGTGAAAAAAATATTAAACCACAGCTACACTGCCAAGATCAGGCTGCCCCTTTAAACATAGTCAGTGGAGAAGAATGGCACTTGTAAAAGAGACTACTATGATGCCAACAGTCACTCTGAGTGAGCTCCAGAAGTCAATGGCTGCAACCCGAGATGAAGGTCATGGCTCCACAATCTCTTTAAGGTCTTGCAGAAAAAATGTATTTATGGAAGAGTGACAAGGAAGAAGCCCTGGCTGAAAAAAAGCATATCCTTGCCCATAGAGACTTTGCAAAGCATCACTCAGAAGATAGTGTAATGGTTTGAAAGAAGGTCTTGTGTCAAATGAGACTGAAATGGAAATTTTTGGCCTCAACACTAAGTGGTACCTGTGGCATAAATCTCATACCCTGCATCAGCCAGGTAACACCATCCCCGCTGTAAAGTATGGTGTGATAGCATAATCTCTGGGGATGCTTTTCAACAGCAGGGACTGGAAATATTGTCAGGATTGATGGGGAAATGAATGTTGCTAAATGTAGAGAAATCCTGGATAAAAGTCAGCTAGCTTTTGCTAGAAAGCTTCAAATGGGGAGGAAATTTGTCTTTCAGCAGGACAGCAACCAAAGCACACAGCCAGAGCAATTGTGGAGTGTATTCAAATGAAGAAAATCGATGTCTTTGAGTGACTCAGTCAGAGTCTTAACCTTAACCCAACAAGCATCTCTGGCAAACCCTCAAGACTGTTATCCACCACTGCTCCCCAACTAACTTGGCACAACTTTTGCAATTTTGCAAGGAGGATTGGGCAAATCTTGCTGCGATCATGTTGTACAAAGCTAATAGAGACTTATCCAAAAAGACTGCTAGCTGTAATAGCTGCAAGAGGTGGCTCAACTAAATACTGAGCAAAGGGGAATGGATACTTTTGAACTACTGACATGGATATCTAGAGAGTTACTCCCAGGGAGAACATGGCTAATGTGAGGGGGCATAATTTTAAGATGATGGGAGGAAGGTGTACTGGGGAAGTCAGAGATTAGTATTTAATACAAATTACTATATGTACTATCAGGGGTGGTAATAGAAGCACAGAGTGTACATTAGGAATGACAGAAAAATAAAGGGCTATGTACAGTCCCTTGTAAAAGTATTTTGCCCCCAACCGTTTGTTCACATAAATGAATATTACAACCAGGGATTTTGATCAAATTAACTGAGAATTTTTATTTGTAAATTGCATGTCTCTCCCCCCCCCCACAGTACTGAGCCCAAAAATTGGAAAAGCATAAAAAAAATCAAAAAATCAGAAACTGAAATGTCAGTAGTTCAAAAGTATTCATCCCCCTTTGCTCAATACTTAGTTTGATGACACCAAAATAGGTGGAGTATTAAACAATGAAAAAAATCATCAAGAATTACAGGGGATATTGACTAGCTGAGTAATAGGGCTGAGGAATGACAAATGGAGTTTAATTTGGATAAATGCAAGATGTTGTATTTTGGAAATCAAATCCTGATGGGACCTTCACAGTGAACGGCAGTGTGAGGGGTGTTGTAGAATTGAGGGACCTTGGAATGCAAGAATATGGTCCAATAAAAGTGGAATTACAGGTAGACAGGATTCTGAAAGAAGGCTTTTGCCGTGCTAACCTTCATAATACAGGACTATTACGTATAGAAGTTGTGAGGTCATTGTGTGGTTGTACAGGATTCTGGTGAGTTCGCACTTGGGAGTATCATGTTCAGTTGGAAAGAGTTTGGAAATGATCCACAAGGATGCTGCCAGGACTTTGGTGATAGAAAGAGGTTGAATAGGCTAGGACTTTACTCTTTAAAGTAGACTCTCACATGGTGGATTGGATAGTGGACTACTTGACAGATAGACCTCAGTATGTGCGGTTGGGAGACTGTAGGTCTGACACGGTGGTCAGCAGCACAGGGGCGCCGCAGGGAACCGTACTCTCTCCGGTCCTGTTCACCCTGTACACATCAGACTTCCAATATAATTCAGAGTCCTGCCATGTGCAGAAGTTCGCTGATGACACGGCCATAGTGGGGTGTGTCAGGAATGGACAGGAGGAGGAGTATAGGAAACTGATACAGGACTTTGTGATATGGTGCAACTCAAACTACCTGCGTCTCAATATCACCAAGACCAAGGAGATGGTGGTGGACTTTAGGAGATCTAGGCCTCATATGGAGCCAGTGATCATTAATGGAGAATGTGTGGAGCAGGTTAAGACCTACAAGTATCTGGGAGTACAGTTAGACGAGAAGCTAGACTGGACTGCCAGCACAGATGCCTTGTGCAGGAAGGCACAGAGTCGACTGTACTTCCTAAGAAGGTTGGCGTCATTCAATGTCTGTAGTGAGATGCTGAAGATGTTCTATAGGTCAGTTGTGGAGAGCGCCCTCTTCTTTGTGGTGGTGTGTTGGGGAGGAAGCATTAAGAAGAGGGACGCTTCACGTCTTAATAAGCTGGTAAGGAAGGCGGGCTCTGTCGTGGGCAAAGTACTGGAGAGTTTAACATCGGTAGCTGAGCGAAGGGCGCTGAGTAGGCTACGGTCAATTATGGATAACTCTGAACATCCTCTACATAGCACCATCCAGAGACAGAGAAGCAGTTTCAGCGACAGGTTACTATCGATGCAATGCTCCTCAGACAGGATGAAGAGGTCAATACTCCCCAATGCCATTAGGCTTTACAATTCTACCGCCAGGACTTAAGAACTTTTTAAAGCTATTATTAATGCTTTTTGAGATGGTGATTTAGATGCATATCATATTTTTTACTGAGTTAAGTATTGTATGTAATTAGTTTTGCTACAACAAGTGTATGGGACATTGGAAAAAAGTTGAATTTCCCCATGGGGATGAATAAGGTATCTATCTATCTATCTATCTTAAAGTGTAGAAGACCAAGAGGTGTCTCCACTGAGTTGTATAACATCATGAGGGACACAGATAGAGTGAATGTACTCAGTTTTTTTTCCCCCAGGGTTGGGGAATAAGGATCTAGAGGGCATAGATTTAAGGTGAGAGGAGAAAGATTTAATATAAACTTGAAGGACAACTTTCTTACACAAAGCGTGGTATCTATGTGGAATGAGCTATCAGAGAAAGTGGTTAAGGCAGGTACAATAATAACGTTTTAAGTGACAGTTGGGGAGATATATCAGTTGAAATAGTTTAAAGGTTGTGGGCCAAATGCCAGCAAATGGGACTAGCTTGGATGGGACATCTTAGTTGGCATGGCAAGTTGGGCCATTTTGTATAGTTCCCCAACTCTATGACCTCAGGCTCTTACCACCACCCTAGAGAGTATTCTGCAACTGTTTTGAGATATCCTTGACCATGGCACCAAGAAGGCAAAGGTCTTTCCATGACAGTAGTTCATGGCAACAGAATCTTTTGTCTACCCCCTGAATTCTCAAGTCTCCTATCTCTGTAGATCTTTTCATTTCCATCCAGCCCTGCTATGTATCAGAGCCAGTCATTATGCCACAGACCTGGTTGATGCTATCCTATGAAAGACTGTCAACCTCATCCAACTGTATTCAAAATTATGAGGCGAAGGCTTCAGGTGAATTCTGCACTCTCTACCTTTCATGTGGTCACATGTTGTTTGCACATTAGGTATGACAACTATTGGCTGAAACTACCTTTAACAACAATGATTGGTTAGGCACAAAAATAATCTGTATTAACTGGCAATTACCTTTATTCAGCTAATGGTTAACAATATGCGTGCAATTCATGCAAGACTAAATATCTGTGTGGACGCCCACTAGGTTTCTCTGGCAATCACTGAACAGTACCAAGAAATAGAGAAGGTAATACCCAAATGAACTGGCTAGGCTTTCCTCTTGATCTCAACATAATCTCTTCTACTCCTGATATTCTCCATTCTTATCCTTGTTCTTGTCAGATCGAACTGTTTTGATTTTGTTGGCTCAGGCTTACATGGCTAGCCTGTGTCAGCTTCTCATTAGATCCGCTCCAAGGCTATAATAAGTATTATTTTATTGTTCTTCCACCAGACTTGTGCCTCATGCTACATTCCTTGTTCAGCCTGAGTGGAACTAATTCAAACCAATTTAGCCAGGTTGGCCATAAGCCTGCCATTTCTGCCTAGTCCAATTGTTGGTAGGGACTTCAATATGGCCACTTTCACTTGCTTGGATCATGAAACAGGTCACAAAATGGTGCTCACAAGAACACACTCGCAACATGGCAGCCTCCATTCCTTTGACCACATGGCAAGAACAGAGACATTTTGCTTGTCTGCTTCTGTTGTTCTTGACTCATTGCAGTCAACTGTTTTCTAGATTTTACTTCCTCTTATGGCTAACACCATCACACTAAAGCTCCTGTGCGAGTTCAGCTTCTGCTTCAGCCAGAATCTGTAGTTGGATGCATACGCATCGCACAGGTACAGTCACCTTGCACACTGGAATTCAAACATTCTGTAAAAGGAACATATGTCTTTGCAAAAGTTTTCTTGAAATTTTCTCCCAAACTTGAATTCTTGTCCCTATATTTTTATTAATGCTTTGAAGCATTCTCAAAATCCAAATTTTCAAATAAACTTACACCATCCCATCACATAACAAGCAAGTTAATGTATCAGCAAAACAAATATTTTCAGTACTAGTTCTCATTTTCAATGTTATTGATTCAATTTATTATTTTCCATTTAAAATAATTGCAGTAGAAGTGCCATATGGCAGTAATGGGGATTTTAATAGGTTATAGCTGATTGCTTTGAAATTTTATTGTTTTAGCTCAGAGCACAAAATGATCGAGAAGCGCAGAACATGGATGTAATCTTCACGGAGCGACGTGAGTAAGTAGTGGTATAACTATATTTTGTTCAGAATACCTTTGAAGCAATGTTA
This sequence comes from Hemitrygon akajei, assembly GCF_048418815.1. Classification (NCBI taxonomy): domain Eukaryota; kingdom Metazoa; phylum Chordata; class Chondrichthyes; order Myliobatiformes; family Dasyatidae; genus Hemitrygon; species Hemitrygon akajei. The sequence continues at coordinate 83,853,057 of NC_133129.1, read as the reverse complement.
CTCATAAGATACCCTTTGTCATAAGTGAAATGCACATGACGAAGTTTCTGGTGCTGCAAGGGGAGGAAGGTGTGGGATATCTCAGACTGGGTGCCCATGAGAATTTTGCAAATTACAAGAGCAAGTTATAGATGCTAATCAGGAAATTGCACGCCTCTAAAGAGTAAGAAGTGTTTATTTATCATTTTATTATTACTTATAATTTCAAATGGTTTTATTGTAATGAAGTTATTGCAGAGTGTTTAATTTTAATATTTATTTTTGTGTGATAATGTCATCACCAGTTAACTGGACTGTGAAAACACGTGTCATTTCTCAATTGTGCTTTATTTTACTGGTGCGCAAGGAGAATAGCATGCCCACTGTCACCACAATGTTCAGAATTCCTGACAGAAGTGCAATTTTTATGCAGAACTGGTTTGCAATTACGGATATTTGTCTATGTTTGAATTCCTGACTTACAAGATCAATTACTATTCACAGTACAGATGTTAAAAGTCAATAGAAACTACAAGCGGACAACCAATGACATTTTGAAGTTAGGAAAGCAATTGTTCCATCGTTGGTGTGTGTATTCACATCTTTTCATTTCATTTGTATATTGTCTCCAGTGGGTGGAAATGGCTCCGGCAATTTGCTTTATAAAGGGAAACTGTGCTCTTTCTTGCCTGTGCTGTGTGCACTCTTAGGTTACATCCACACCAGACTGGATAACTTTGAAAATGCCAGTTTCGCGTAAAAATGATAGGCGTCCACACCAAGCGTTTTTGAAAATACCTCCGTCCTCATTAACACGGGTATTTGGGCGAATCTCCTCCTACTGGGTGTGCGCAGGACACATCTACAGAAAACAAGCGACATGTTTGGTGTCGAATCTCGCAGTGAAAGTGCACATTTGTGAAGTTACAGACTAGAAAAACTTTAAAGGAAATTGCCAAATGACGGACTGCTGTTGGATCTTGCACAGGAGGACTTAAAACTAAAAAAAAACAAATATGGAGGCAACCGACAGGGAGTTCACGGACTGTATGACCTGGCTGATGACGAACATTGAAAAACTGACTAACTCTGTTGCATTAATAAAGCACCTTGTTAAATGTATAAAATATGTCTGCATCAGTGTTATCTTGTATTTCCATAAAATGTTACATTAGGCTGTTACACATCTATTGTCAGAGAAGTAAGAATATAAATAGGTAAACCACCTTCATACAAGCAAGTACAGAAAACAGGGCAATGTGAGTATACTTATTTATTCAGTAAGTTATGGGTCAAAGTATTTGGTGAGTATATTTCTAACTCTTCTGGCTTCAGTCTCGTTACCGTCTGTTCTGACATTGTTAGGTTGTGTGGGGGGTTGCGTTCAGGAAAGCAGCGAAATGCCAGCATCTTTTCCGGCACGTCATGACAGCGTTTCTAGAAATTTACGGTTACCCCGTCCATATTACTCTTGCCCAAGCGGCGTTTTCAAATTTACACAATCTGGAGGGTGTTTTAGAAAACGCCGTTTCAGTGTGGACGGAGGGTCAAAATGAAGAGAAAAAGCTTTGGTTATGGATTTATCCAGTCTAGTGTGGATGTAGCCTTATTTACAATGTATCTTTGCCTGGGCACTATGTTAACTCTTGCAAATTCCACAGGAATGTGAGAGTTAGTTGCAACACTCAAATTAATTTGTTAGAACATTACAACTTTGCTTTGTCATCTCCCAGACATGTAACCAGGTCTAGGTATACAACTCCCTCGATGCAATCTTTTCACTCTATCTTATTCAGCTACAGGTTCCACTCTTGTTCGTGCAGCTACCACTTAGCAATAGTCTTGAACTTTTCTTTCCCAGGTTCCTGTGCCTTTCAGATGGAATTCAAACCAGGCAAGTGTGATGTTACAGCTCACTGGTAGAGCTCACTGCAGGTCAAGAGGTCCCTGGGGTAGCATAACGGTCATCACAATCATAATCGTTTCACAGTGCCAACCATGTCACCGATTGGGGTACGATTCCTGCAGATGTCTGTAAGGACCTTTTGCACCTCCCCATGACTACATGGGTTTCCTCCAGGCACTTGGTTTTCTTCCCATATTTCAAAGGCATACGAATTATGGTTAGTAAGTTGTGGGCATGCTATGTGGTGTGATATTTGCAGGTTTCTCTAGCACATTATGGATGCAAGCAGTGCATTTCACTGTATGTTTTGATGTGCAGAACAGGACAAATAAAGCTAATCTTACATAGTGTAAAAGAAAATCTCAAAAATAGTGTGAAATGTTGCACTTCAGGAGAGTAAATGAAAAGTCAAAGTATACAGTTAATGGCAGACAGGATCCATTACAGCATATATGTCAAACTCAAGGCCCGCGGTGGAATTATCTTTGGCCCGCGAGATAATATCTAATTACTATTAAAGCTGGCCCCAGTAATCGAAGCGCCTATGGTGTATGATATGGCTAATGCTGAGTTTATTCAGGTACCAGGTTTTCAGGGTTTTTAGTGTTTATTCGGCAGTCTTCTTCATAAGAAACGGAATTTGTAAAGTGAAACACTTTGTAGTTATAGCAGAGACTGAGACACATGAGAGCAGGCTGAAAAAACGGAGGCAACGAAAGCTGCGTTCGCACGCGTCTGACTGATCCGGCCCGCATGAAGCTGCATTTTGCTCAATCCGGCCCGTGACCTAAAATGAGTTTGACACCCCTGCATTACAGTATTGACGTGCAGCGAGATCTTGGGGTTCAAATCCATAGCTCTGAAAGTGGCCTTGCAAGTACCGTATATCAGATAGTGAAGAGCCATATAGCATGCTTGCCTTCATTGGTTTGGTTTAGGGTTTTACAGTAGGAATATGCAAGAAGAAGCCACATTTCATCTATATGAAACTTGGGTTAAACCAAACCTAAAATATTGTGTGCAGTTCTTGCTGCCCCATTAGAAGATTTGGGAATGGGTACTAAAGAGGTTTTCCAGGATGAATTAGAGAGCATTATCCATAAAGAAAGGTTGGATAAGCTTGGATTGTTTTGTTTGGTGTGTAAGAGGCTGAGGGGGAGGCCTATGAGCAGTTTATAAGAGGCATACATAGGGTAGATGTGTCAAGCAAGTTTCTTACACATATCTTGTGACATATGTGAATCTTCAGGAAATGGGACGATATGGATCATGTGCACTCTGGCATCATGTTTGGCACAGATTTCTTGGGCTAAAGGACCAGTTCTTGTGCTGTGTTCTTATTAAAAGATGCTTGCTGCAGAATTAAAACTGGGGTGAAGTAGAAGAATGACTGATATTTCTTCAGTCCCTACCAACAGAAGCATCGGTGTTTTTAATAAGGTTATATAACATTACATAAATGTATTGCATCAAATTACCAGGAAAAAGAAAACTAATGCCAGTTGATCTAATGTTACCAAGTTTCAATATTTTATTTATTGTTTCTGTCCAAGATCTTATTCAGTTCAATATGGTATCGTGAAGGCTGAATTCAAGGAATCTTTTGTTTCTGAGTAGACTGGATTGTCTGTTCTATGTTTTCAAAAAGTTAGTTCTACTCCCTGGATCCTCATTAATTCATTTTCACTATTCAAGTGTCATTCAGGAGTAAAGCAGTTATTGTCATCTCTAATTGCTGTTGAAAAGATGGTAGGATGCTGCTGTAGGTTTTCGCAAATAAACAAAATGAGGTGTTTTATGTTTAATGAAACCGTGACTCATTTTATTGAACTCCAAAATCTAAACACAAAAGCGCATTAAAAAATCATTACATAACAATGTCCTCACATCAGATCAGCCTCTTAAAGCAAAACCCCAACTCAGTGTCGGTGGTTGGTGAATTACCTACATTTCTCCCAATTATGATACCCTACACAGGCCCCAAGACTTCACTGGAACTGGCATTGTAAATCTGTCCATAGCTCAAACGAGCCACCCGACTTGGGTCCTGTGTTCCATGGGAACCGTAGGTATCTCTGGCGCACACAGAGGTACATTGAGAGGCTCGTGGTTATGTTGTGATGCTGGGGCACGGTAGCAGAACCTTTCGAATCTTGGGCTGGTTTAAGGCAGTCTGCAGAAATATGTTCAAGTTTATCCCTCTTATCTATGATAAAATTCTTTTCTCCCTGTTCCAAAATGGGGAGCGGGCCATCTTAAGGGAATGTTGGTGTGCATCATGGTGGATAAAAATAAATTAGGCACAATGTAGATCAACAGGAACCCAAGAGTGCTGTATGATGGGAGCTAGGAATAGATGAAAAGGAATTGAATTTTCTGAGGATGGTGGGTTGCTGCTGAAAGGCCGACCAGATGGTCGTGGCATCAGGAATGAAATCACCTGACACTCATAGTGGCTACCCGTATACCAACTCAGCCGCGGATGACTGCAGGTCCTCTTTTGCAGTGGATCTGAACTGCAGCAGAATTCATGGGAGACGATCATGCCAACACTCATCGGTCAGGGAAGCCCTCAGAGCAGTCTTTAAGGAGTATAGAAACTGCTTGCATAGGCTGTTGGACTGTGGGTGATCTGCCATAGTGAGATGTAGCCCAACACCAAGGTTCTGGACCATCACAGCCCAGAGGTCTGAAATGAACTGAGGACTGCGATCAGAGGAAATATCAGATGGGGTGCCAAACCAAGCAACCCAGGTGCTGATAAACACCCACACTGTGTCTGCGGCTGTCGCCAATGTTAGCGGGATGACCTCGGTCTTCTTGGTTGTACAGTCCACCATGGTACGAAGGCACGTGAAACTGTGGGAGGGAGGGAAGAGAGCTAGCAAGGTCGACATTGACATGGTCAAACCTTCGTTCAGGGACCTCCAAAGCCGCCAATGGTGGCTGCACATGACGGTTAATTTTTGCCCAGTGACACTCCACACAAGCTGCAGTCCAATCACACAGTACTTTCTGAGGCCATGTGAAACAAACATTAGTGCAACCAATTTCTGTGGGGCCTTCTGGCCTGGATCCGAGAGGCCATGTTTGGAGACAAAAACAATCCGCCTCCAGTTTGTGGGAATGATGGGACAAGGGTGACTGGTTTCTCTCCGTGAATTATGATATTGTAGCCATTAGTGAGATTTGGTTGCCAGAGGGGCAGGACTGGCAGCTCAATATTCTGGGGTTCTGCTATTTTAGATGCGACAGAGTGGGAGGGATTAAAGGGGGAGGGCTGGCATTACTAGTCAGGGAAAATGTCACAGTAGTGCTCAGTCAGGACAGACTAGAGAACTCGTCTAATGAGGCTTTAAAGTGGAACTGAGGAGTAAGAATGATCACAAACAGGAGAAAATCTGCAGATGCTGGAAATCCAAAGCAACACATAAAATGCTGGAGGAACTCAGCAGGTTAGGCAACATCTATGGAAAAGAGTAAACAGCCCAAAACATGTTTCAGGCCCAAAACATTGACTGCTTACTCTTTTCCACAGATGCTGCCTGACCAGCTGAGTTCCTCAAGCATTCTGTGTGTGTTGCAATAAGAAAGATATGACCATGTTAATGAGGTTATAGACCACCCTACAGTCCACGGAATTTAGAGGAACAAATTTGTACAGAGATCACAGACTGTTGCAAGAAACATAAGGTTGTTATAGTAGGTGATTTTAACTTTGGGACTCCCATACTGTAAAAGGACTAGATGGCATAGAGTTTGTTAAATCCCTCAGGAGAAGCCTAAGGGATTCTACAGATATGTTAAAAGCAAAATAATTACAATGGGTAAAATTGGTCCTCTGGAAGATCATAATGGTAATCTATGTGTCTGTATTTACTCGGGAGACAGACACAGAGGCTATAGAAGAGAAGCAAAAGCAGCAACAAGGTCATGGGCCTTACACAAATTACAGAGGAGGAGGTAACACACACAAAATGCTGGAGGAACTCAGCAGGCCAGGCAGCAGCTGTGGAAAAGAACATTCTTTTGTTTCTTGACAGAGGAGGATGTATTTGCTGTTTTGAGGCAAATTGGAATTCATAACCTCATTTACACCTGGAACTTCCAGTAAGATGACGGTGCGTTCAGACGCAGTGGCCTCTCAGGGGCCAACCAAAAGTGTTTTTTTTCCTTTGTTAATGCCTTTTTAACAATCATAAGATAATACTGGTCTCTAAGAACTTTGGGTACTGCTCACTAATCAGAGGAGCTAGATTGGGTGTTGGAAACCTAGGCGGGCATTGGAAGAGCTGAATGGGGTTCAGTGGAGCTAAGCTGGGTGTTGGAGGAGCTGGCCTAGTGCAGATAGTGTTGCTGCCTGCTACAGGAAGGCATCGGAGTTGGTGTGCAAAGGCGACGTGCAATGTGACAGTGGGTGATTGTCATAGATATTTCTCATGTGATCGCAAGACCCTGTTGGACAGTGATAACGTAAGATGCCACAGCCCTGTTACTCTTGTTTGGTGGTGTGACAGATGGCAGGGAAGATGTGTGGTGTCGGTTGTAGTGAGGACTAGGCCTGAAGCTGTGACCGTCCCTTCGATAGCAGTCCAGGAGAAACGATGCTGGAGGTGGTGTAGTGAGATCTACATGCTCAGCTGGGGGCTGGCCTCTCCCATCAGTGCTGCCTTCCAGTGTTCGATCAGTGGAAAGACAGGCTGAATTGCAGTGGTTGCGTATTGCTAAGAACTCCACCACCAATATGCGGGACACGTAGGTCACGGACAGTAAACAGTCGACGTTTCAGGCCAAGACCCTTCATCAGGACTGATAAAGGATCTCGGCCCAAATTGTCAACTGTTTTCTCTTTTCTATAAATGCTGCCTGGCCTGCTGAATTCCTCTAGCATTTTAAGACCATAAGACCTTAAGATATAGGAGCAGAATTAGGCCCTTTGCCCTATCGCGTCTTCTTCGCTATTTCATCATGGCTGATCCAATTTTCCTGTTGGCCCCAATCTCCTGCCTTCTCCCTGTATCCCTTCATGCCCTGAACAATCAAGAATCTATCAACCTCTGCCTTAAATATACATAAAGTCTTGGCCTCCACAGCTGCCTGTGGCAACAAATTCGACAGATTCACCACTCTCTGGCTAAAGAAATACCTCCCCACCTTCATTCTAAAAAGACACCCTTATATTCTGAGGCTGTGTTCTCTGGTCTTTGACTCTCCCACCAAGGGAAATATTCTCTCTATATCCACTTTATCAAGACCTTTCACCATTCGACAGGTTTCAATGAGGTCAACCCTCGTTCTTCTGAATTCTAGTGAATACAGGCCCAGAGCCATCAAATGTTTTTCATATGACAAGCCATTCAATCCTGGAATCATTTTCGTGAACCTGCTTTGAACCCTGTCCAGTTTTAGCACTCCTTCCTAAGATAGGGGCTCAAAGCTACTTACAAGACTCCAAGTGAGGCCTAACCAGTGCTTTATAAAATCTCAACATTTCATCCTTGCTTTTATATTCTAGTCCTCTTGAGATGAATGCTAACATTGCCATCATCACCACAGACTCAATCTGCAAATTAATCTTTAGGGAATCCTGCACAAGATCTCCCAAGTTCCTTTGCACCTCAGTTTTTAGTCTTTTCTCTCCATTTAGAAAATAGTCAATCCTTCATTTCTTCTACCAAAATGCATGACCATACACTTCCTAACACTATTCTATCTACCATTTCTTTGCCCATTCTCCTACTCTTCTGGAGCCTTTCTACTTCGTCAAGACTACCTGCCCGTCCACCTATCTTCATATCACCTGAAAACTTTGCAAAAAAGCCATCAATTCCATCATCCAAATCATTGACATAACATAAAAATAATCAGTCCCAACACCAATAGTCACCAGTAGCCAGCAAGAAAAGGCTCCCTTCATTCCCACTCTTTGCCTCCTGCCAATCAGCCACTGCTTTATCCATGCTAGAATCTTTCCTGTAATACTATGGGCTTGAAGCTTGTTTAGCAGCCTTTTGTGTCGCATCTAAGAACACAATATCAACAGATTCTCTTTTGTCTATCCTGTTTGTTATTTCTTCAAAGAATTCCAACAGATTTGTCAGGCAAGATTATCAGGCATGGGTAGCAATCCTGAGATGAGATCACAACCCTGGAGGTCCTGCCCTTTAACTTAGCACCTAACTCTGAACTCACTATACAGAACCTTGTCATTTGCCCTACCCACATTACTTGGATCATGACTTCTGGCTGTTCACCCTCCCAGTTAAGAATGCTGAGGCCTTGATCTGAGATATCCTGGACCCTGCCACCCGGGAGGCAACAATCCATCTGGAATGTGGGGTGCCGTGTGCAATCATAATCGATTGAAAACGGACGTGGAAGCATGGAGAAACATCGGGAAATTCCAGGAAGACCTTCTACATTGCTGCTGCTGCTGTGAGGTCCGGGACTCTGCTGGGAAGAACAGGCCCCCAGTCCTCGGGGTCGCGTTGCCGGTGGCTGTTGGCGGGGCCGTCCTAATACGCTCGGCAGAGGATGGAGCTCGGAGAAGCTGTGCCGGAGGGGATGGTCGTCGGCTCGGAGATTCGACGGATTCAGGTCACTTTCGGTGTGTGCTGCGTCTGCGAGGCTGGTTTCGACGGAGCTTCCATTGTGTGCTGCGTCTGCGAGGCTGAGTCGGGCGGCGCCTTGGAAGTCCATAGCAGGGGTACTCCCTTCTGCTGCCGGCGTGGGATGGCGAGTCTGTCAGGACCCTGGGGACTTGTGGAAACTGTGGTGATTTCTTTTGAACTTACAGTCCTTAAACATCTTGGACTATTTTTACTGTGCCCATAGTCTGTTTTTAATCAATTATGCTATTGTTTGCACTGTTGTAACTATATGTTGTAATTATGTGGTTTTGTGCAGGTCTTTAGTCTTTAGTTTTTGGTCTTGTTTTTGTCTGGTGGATTTGGAGCTCCTTTCCGGGGAACGCACTAGACGGTAGCGTGATATTAATACGCAGCAGCCTCTCCGTACTCTGGACTGGGGATTGCCAAACGTTACGTGGATTTTCTGGTGTAGTCTGTTTTGTTATATGCTTTTGTGATATCATTCTGGAGGAACGTTGTCTCATTTTTTAACTGCATTGCATTTGTGGTTTCTAAATGACAATAAACTGAATCTGAATCTGAAATCTCGTTCTTGCCCATAGAACCTCCTGTCTGTTCCCCTAACTAACAAACCCCCTATCAGCACAGTGTGCCACTTCTCCTCCTTCCCTTCTGAGTAACAGAGGCAAACTCAGTGACAAAGACCTTACCACTGTGAGTTTCATCTGTTAGGTCATTCCCCCCCCCCCCCCCCCCCCTCACCCCGGACTGTATCCAGAGCGATATACTTGTTGTTGAGGCCACAGGGTTACTCTGCACTGGCTTCCTAACCCCTTTCCGCTTCCTTACTGTCACCCAGTTTCCTGTGTCTTGCAGTACCTCTCTACATGTTTTATCTATCACCCTTTCAGCCTCCCGAATGATCCAGAGTTCATCCAGTTCCAGGTACAACTCCTTAATGCAGTTTGTCAGAAGCTGCAGCTGGATGTACTCCTTGCAGTTGTAGTTGTCAGGGATACTGAACATCTCCCTGCCTTCCTACATCCCGCAAGAGGAGCATTACATTATCCTGCCTAACATCTCTACTGTCCTAGCTGAGCAGATCTAAAGAAGAGAAGGAAAAAACTTGATCTTTTCTTTCCTTTGCTTTTTCTGAGAGAAGCCTCTTTTTGCTGAAGCCTCGAAGAGCTAAAGCCTGAAAGATCACCAGTCTGACTATGTCTACTCAAACGACAGTTGCTGTGACGATGGCCACTTCACTTGCCTCACCTTCCTTTAATTTGCTCTTACTTATCAATCCCAAACAAAGCTCTATCATGCTGTCGTGAAGCACTCCTGTCTTTTACCCTTGAGCAGTAGATCTGTTTGAAATCCTCTCCTCTCCAAACTTCTGTTGTTCGATTGGCTGCTGGTCAAAGCTCTATATATATTTTGTGTGTATTAATTTGATTTCCAGTATCTGCAGATCTTTTCTTGTTTGTGATAGCTTGGAAGAATAAGTGGTGCAGGGGACAGGGTTTCAAGTTCTTGGAACGTTGGAAACATTTCTGGGGAAGGCGTGACCTGTACAAGAGGGACATGTTGCACCTGAACTGGAGGTGAACCAATATCCTGGCTGGGAGGTTTGCTGATGTAGCTCAGGGGGATTTAAACTAGTTTTGCAGGGTGTTAACGTATCCCGTAACTGGATCACTTACCAGCAAAGATAGAGAGGTCCGCTGAAGTCTGATGGTACCATTTTTAAACGTTTTTATTTATAAAGGGGCACGAAAGTAAGGTTAATACAAACATTCAGATAACATATGTCGTCAATACTCAATCTAAAGCGCAGGTATAGTAATAATCAATAAGAAATAAGCTCTATCGTTGTCTAGGGGTAATGTATATGTTGTCCGCTGTATATCTAAAAGTCTCTTGCGGTCACTGCAGTTCCACCAGCTGCTGTCTTTTGGGGTGTCGCGGTGGTGCACTTTGTTGGAGAGAGAGAGATAGAGATTGAATGGAACAGTTACCCGGCGGGTTTTTCCAACCTTTATGAGTTCAATCCGTCGGAGTCTCGTTGGGGAATGGCCGCTCACTTGGGGCCTCTCCTGTAGCTAAGCTGTTCTTCCGTGGTGAGGTTGCCAATCCCAGGCAAGGAAAAGATGCACACTAACCCCCCCACCGGCTGTCGCTATTAAACGCTGTCACAGGATTTCTAGCGTGTCTTCTGGTGTTGTCTTTACAACCCCTCTTTTATCTGAACTCACGGGGTCTCAGATGTCAATCAGGTTGGGATGATGCAATCTCTCTCCGTCTCTCCACCCACGTTGCCCTGAGGGTATACACGTAGTACAGTTCCCAATTCACAAAGGTGTCTCCACGAGACAATGACCACAGTCGCCAGCTTTTGCCTCGCCATGAAACGAGGGACACCGCACATATCTTTCTCTTCTCTTGGGTCATTGACCCCCCCCTTCACTAGGGCTCTTGCGATTCTCACAACGGAGGGGGCTGGGGTCATAACAAGGGTGTTAGGAGCTAAAGCCCAAGTCAGTAAGGGAAGGATCAGACTAGAAGGTAGATGTCAGGGAAAGTATTGAAAGGTAAAATCAAAATAATAGGTATAATGGGTTGGATAGTTTGATGTGTTTGTATTTTAATGCTAGGAGTCTTATGGGTAAGGGTGATGAACTTGGAGCATGGATCAGTACATGTAGTAATGATACATGAAACAGCTTCATTGAGAGAGGGCAGGAATGGGTGGCTAATCTACCAGGATTTTGAAGACTTAGAAAAGATAGAGGTGAAGGTAAAAGGTGGAGGAGAGGGTGGTGGTTGGAGTTGCATTACTAATCAGGGACAATTGTCACAGCTACACTCGGGAGACATAATAGAGAGGTCAGACACTGAGACCATTTGAGTTGAACTCAGGAATACAAAAGGTGTAATCACACTAATGGGATTGTACTACTGACCACCTAATAGCCACCAGGACATTGAGGAATAGATATGTAATCAGATTAAGGAAATGTGTTAAAATAATAGGATTGTTGTCATGGGGGATTTCAACTTCCCTAATATAAACTGGGACCTTCTTAGTGCAAGGGGTTTAGATGGGGCAGAATTTAAGTATCTCCAGGAAGGTTTCTTAAATCAATATGTGAAGGTCCAATGAGAGGAGGGGCCACACTAGACCTGCTGTTAGGTAATGAGCCTGGCCAGGTGACTGAACTTTCAGTGGGTGAACAGTGACTACAGCTCCTCAGCTTCCAGGATAGCTATAAGATAGATATGGTTCTTGCGGCAGAGTTTTAAATTGGAGTAGGGCAAACTATGAGGGCATTAGGCAGGAACTAAGAAGTGTTAATTAGGAACACCTGTTCTTTGGCAAGTCCACATCAGGAGGGTGTTTAAAGATCATTTGCACAGAGTACAGGAAAGGTATGTTCTTGTTAGGAGGAAAGACGGGGATGGACAGATAAAAGAACCTTACATGTCCAGAGAGGTGATCAACTTGGTCAAGAAGAAAAAGGAGAAGTATGTAATGATTCGGAAGTTAGGATCAAACAAAGCACATGCTGAGTATAAAGAAGCAAGAAAAGAACTAAAGAAAGGAATTAGGAAAGCCGGGGGGGGGGGGGGGGTGTTCATGAAAAGTCCTTGGCAAGGAGGATTAAAGAGAATCCCAAGACATTCTATACCTACATCAAGAGCTAGGGAGACTGTGAGACCACTCTGGCATAAAAGGGGAAACATTTGTTAGGATGTAAAGAATTTGAGTAGGGTATTTATTTGGTACTATGCTTCAGTATTTACTAAGGAGAAGGATATGGAGGACCAGGAGATCAGTGCTGACTTTATAAAGCGTTGGGGTGGTTTGAGTATCTTCCTGTCGACTCTAGCCACAAGTGAGGTTCCGCAGGACTGGCAAATGGCTAATGTTGTACTTCTATTTAAGAAGGGAAAATGGGAAAATCCTGGGATCTATAGACAAGTGAGTCCCAGGTCAGTGTAGGGAATTTGCTGGAGAAAATTCTTTGGGATATGATATATCAGTATTTAGAAATCCACGGTCTAATTAGGGAGAGTCAGCATGCCATTATGAGTGGCGGGTCATGCCTTACGAACTTGATTGAGTTTTTTGACAAAGTGATGAGAGAGTTTGATGAGGGTAGGCAGTAGATGTTGTCTGCATGGATTTTAGTAAGGCATTTGTCAAAGTCCCTCATGGGAGGCTAATACAGAAGATTAAGATGCATGGGGTCTGTGGCAAATTGACTGGATTTCGAACTGGCTTGCACATAGAAGACAGGGTGTGGTTGAAGGGACTTATTTGAGTGGGAGGTTTGTAATTAGAGAGGTTCTGCAGGGATCTGTGCTGGGACCTCTGCTGTTTGTCATGTATATAAATGACCTGGGTGAAAATGTAGTGAGTGGGTTAGTACGTTTGTTGATGATACCAAGATTAGTAAAGTTGTGCATTGTGTAGAAGATTGGCAAAGAATACAACATGATATAGATCAGTTGCAGATAAATGGCAGATGGAGTTTAACCCAGATAAATGTAAGGTCCTGCACTTTGTTAGGGCAAATGCAAGGAGACAGTACACTGTTAAGGGTAGGATCCTTCACAGGCAAGGTCTTACACAGTAAACATTGAGAAGTACAGTACAACAAAGGGAATACAGGTCCATAATTCATTGAAAGTGGCAGCAGAGGTAGATAGGATTGTGTAGAAAGCTCTTGCCACTTACAACTAGAGGGCATGCACTACGGGTGAAAGGTTAAAAGTTTAAGGGGAACATGAGGGGAAACTTCACTCAGAAGGTCTTGACAGTGTGAAATAAGTGTAACTCTGTCACCACACTGTTCTGAAGTTTGAACAAAGAAATTACATTTTTATACAGAAATTGACTAGTTGGAAGCAAATATTAATCAAATAAAAACTTTCTGCATTCTGAATCCAATCATTTGTGTATTGTAGTTCCAATCATAATACGTATTTTTGGTGTTACTTACCAATTAAGTCAACATATTGAAGGGCAATAATACATAAGAATTTGTAAAATAACTGTCCAGTAGTAAGTGTTGCCCTAGAATCTATTCAGCCTGGATGATTGCACTATATCTGCACACTGTCTCTGTCAGCTTATTATTTTGGCTGTTGTCTTAGTGATTTCCAATACATGGAATAGCTATACAAAGTATCTACATTCCATTCTTTTTGTACACTATTTTAAATCCAGCTTTGCTGCAATTTCCACAATAGTTGTGATTTGAAGATAATTACATGTAAATTATGTCAGTCACAATCAGTTGAAATAGTGTGGCCAATAATTCTGATTTATAGTTCAACGAACTAATGATCACCATGTGAATAATGTCACCTTAAGCAGGCATATTTTAAAATCATAATACCAAGTTCATTTTCTGAGAAAATCCTGGATTATTGGCTTGAATTTTAACTCTGCTCTACTTCCACAAATGCTACTTCACCTGTTGCAAGTCAAAAATTCCTTTTAAAGTTGTTGCTTTTATATATTGTGATAGAGTAAAAGTTTGTGTTCCTTTCTTTTATAAAGGAAAGAAGACCTGATTAAAGTTATTGATGTGGAAATTGATCAAGAGAAACAAGCAGCGGATACCATAATCAAAAATATGGGAGAAGATAAACAAGCTAAATTCAGAAAGATGAAAGCAACTAATGAGCATCTATTAGAGGTGGGTAATTTAAACTAAATGCAAATGATGACCAAAGGAATCAAGTGCTAGGAAAGTGCTAAGCTATATATTATCACTAAAAGCATTCAGTAAGATTGTAGGTTTTTGCCAATAAAACTCAGTGAGGTGTTTTATGTTTAAGAAAAAAAGTAACACATTTTATTGAGCTCCAAAATCTGAACACAAAGCACACTAAAAACCCTTTATGTAGTTACATCAGCACATCAGACCAGCCTCTTAAAGTGAAATTCCAGCTCCATGTCAGTGGTTCTGAATTATGTACATTTCCACCAATTAGTTTACCCTACAAGATAATGGCTATTGTGATAACAGCTTCATCAACATTTTCTTTCTTGCTTCCCCTAATCTTTCTTGTCCCTCTGATTAAAATATGTCAATCTCAGTCTTGAAAATGTTCACTGATTCGTCCTCCATTACTTGCTGAGGAAACAAATTCATGGTAGTCATAGAGTTGTATAGCATTGAAACAGACCCTTTAACCCATTGTGTCTGTTGCTGACCATCATGCCTATGTAGATTAATCCTACGTGCCTTGTATTAATACAGTATTGCTTTAAGCCTTGTTCTTTGAGGTAACTGTCCAGATGCCTTCTGCTATCAGCTCCAACAGCTTATTCCATGTACCAACTGCTCTTTGTATGAATAATTTATCCCTCAGATCCCCTTTAAACCTTTTCTTCTCAACTTAAAACTCCTCCCTCTCTTCTTAAACCTATGCCCTCCAGTTTTAACACCTGTAAAATGGGAAATTGACTCAGGATATCTATCCTGTCTATGAATCTGGTAGAACAGGAGAGTGGACCATGGGAGAAAGGCAAAGGTGGGGGTACCAGGGGAGGTGATAAGCAGGTTGCGGAGAAGAGAAGAGCTAAATGGGGAGCCAGAGTGAGGAATGGGTGAAGAGGGAAGGGGAAGGAGACAAGTTACTAAGTTTGAGAAATCAGTGTTCATGCCATCAGGTTTGAGGCTACCCAGATGGAATATGAGGTGTTGCTCTTCCAACCTGTTAGAAACCTCATCATGGCAGTAAGGGAAGCCATTAGCGACGTGTCTGAATGGGAGTGGGGATTGAACTTAAAATGATTGATTACCAGGAATGGTAGTGTAGCAGTTAGTGTGACATTATTACAGCTTGGAGCATTCCAGAGTTTGGAGTTCAATTCTGGCACCACCTCTAAGGAGTTTGTACGTTCTCCTCGTGACTCCATGGATTTCCTCCAGCTCCTCTGGTTTCCTCCTACAGTTCAAAGATGAACTGGTTAGTAGTTTAATTGGTCATTGTAAATTGTTCTGTAATTAGGCTAGGGTTAAATAGTTGGGTTGTTGGGCAGTGCTGCTCATTGGGTCGGAAGGGCCTGTTTCACACTATATCTCTAAATAAATAAAATTCTCATAATTTATATATCTCTGTCATGTCACAGTCTCCTTCACTCCCAAAAAACAGAGCTAGTTTATTCAATGTCTCCTTACAACTCACATCTTCCAATTAACTCTTATAACTCTAAACCTCTAATCCTGGCAAGATTATTGTGAATCTTTTCTACACTTTCTCTAGTTTAATCACAAACTTGCCACAAAACAGTGAATGCACCCAGTAACAAAGTTCTTGTCTAGCTTCTTTCTGCTCCTCATGTGCTCCGTTTGATCCTAACTTCAGAAACTTTACATACTTTTCCTTTTCCTTCTAAACTAAACTCATCACCTCTCTGGACAAAGTTTTTTTACCTTTCCATCCCCGTCCATCCTTCTAAAAGGAACATACTTTTCCGTACTCTGTGCAATTGATCTTTAAACACCCTCCACATGTCAGTGTGGATTTACCAGAAAAAAATGTTCCCAATTAACTTCTCTTAGTGCCTGCCTAATGCCCTTGTAGTGTGCCTTACTCCAATTTAAAGCTGTCCCGCAAAGACCATACCTATCCTTATCTATTGCTATCCTGAAAGGTAAGGCGTTGTGGTCACTGTTCATCGCTGAAAGCTCAGTCACCTGGTCAGGCTCATTACCCAACACCAGGTCCAGTACGGCCCCTCCTTTCGTTGGACCATCTACATATTGATTTAAAAAACCTTCCTAGATACACTTAACAAAATTTTGCCCCATCTAAACCCCTTACACTAAGAAGGTCCCAGTTTATATTGGGGAAGTTGAAATGCCCCCAAGAAAGCAACCTATTATTTTAACACATTTCCTTCATAAGGCCATAAGATATAGGAGCGGACTTAGGCCATTTGGCCCATTGAGCCTGCTCTGCATTTCATCATGGCTGATCCATCTCTCCTCTCAACCCTAATATCCTGCCTTCTCCCTGTATCCCTTCATGCCCTGACCTATCAAGAAATTATCAACCTCTATCTTAAATATACATAAAGAATTGGCCTCCACAGCTACCTGTCGCAATAAATTCCATAGATTCACCACTATGGCTAAAGAAATTCTCCTCATCTCTGTTCTATAAGAGTGCCTCTCTATTCTGAGGCTGTGTTCTCTAGTCTTAGACTCTCCCACCATAGGAAACATCCTCTCGACATCCACTCTATCAAGGCCTTTCACCATTCATTAGATTTTAATTAGGTCACCACTCATACTTCTAAATTCCAGTGCACACAGGCCCTGAGCCATCAAACGCTCTTCATATGACAAGCTGTTTAATCGTGGAATCATTTTTGTGAACCTCCTTTGAACCCTCTCCATTTTCAGCACATCCTTTCTAACATAAGGGGCCCAAAACAGCACACAATACTCCAAGTGAGCCTCAGCAGTGTTTTATTAAGACTCAACATTACATCTTTGCTTTTATTTTCTAGTCCTCTTGAAATGAATGCTAACATCACATTTGTCTTCCTCACCACAGACTCAACCTGCAAATTAACCTTCAGGGAATCCTGCACAAGGGCTCCCAAATCCTTTGTGCCTAGGATTTTTGTATTTTCTCTCCATTTAGAAAATAGTCAAACCTTTCAGTTCTATCAAAGTGCATATGACCATACAATTCCCATCACTGTATTCTATCTGCCACTTCTTAGCCCATTCTCCTAATCTGTCTAAATCCTTCTGTAGCCTCCTTATTTCCTCAAAACTACCTGCCCTTCCACTTACCTTTGTATCATCTGCAAACTTTGCAACAAAGCCATAAATTCTATCATCCAAATCATTGACATATAATGTAAAAAAAATCAGTCTCAACACAGACACCTGTGGAACACCACTAGTCACTGGCAGCAAACCAGAAAAGGCTCCCTTTATTTCCACTCTTTGCTTCCTACCAATCAATCACTCATTTATCCATCCTAGAATCTTTCCTGTAATTCTCATAGGTTCATAGCTTGTTAAGCAGCCTCATGTGTGGTATCTTGTCAAAGGCCTTCTGAAAATCCAGGTAGAGAACATCGACTGATTGTCTTAATCTGATTACATTATCTGTTCCTCAGTGTCCTGGTGGCTGTTAAGTGGTCTGTAGTACAATCCCATTAGTGTGATTGCACCCTTCCTGTTCCTGACTTCCACTCAGATAGACTGTTTCTGACCCCTCCATTATGTATCCCCTCATTGTAGCTATGAGTGTAGCACTCAAACAAGTTTCAGTATTAGCTACAACATCATGGTTCCATGTACTGAACCATGCTGTTAAGTTCACCACCCTTACCCATAATACTCCTAGCATTAAAATATGCACACTTCAAACTATCTGAACCATAATACATGTTATTTTGATTTTCCATTTCAATACTTAACCTTGAGATCTACCTTTTGGTCCAATCCTTCCCTTAATGACCTGGGGCTCTGGATCCCAGCCCCCTGCAAAACTAATTTAAGCTTTCCTGATACTACTGATGCTACTCACGGCTGATCCATTTTTTCTTAACTCCACTCTCCTGCCTTCTCCCTGTAACCTTTCACACCTTGATCAAGTACCTAGCTACTTCCGCCTTAAATACACCCAAAGACCTAATCTGCACAACCACCTACAGGAACAAATTCCATATATTCAGCACCCTCTGGCTAAAAAAATTCCTTCTCATCTCTATTCTGAATTCTCTATTCAGAGGCTGTACCTTCTGGTATTAGACTCCCACCCAAAGGAAACATCTTTTTCAAATCCATTCTATCTAGGTGTTTCAACATTCAATAGATTTCAATGAGATCCCCTCATTTCCTCTTATGATAAGCTTTTAATTTCTGGAATGTTTCTCGTGAACTCTTCTGAACCCTCTCCAGTGTCTGCACATTCTTTCTCAAATGATAGACCAAAAACTGCTCAAAGTACTCCAAGTGAGGCCTCACCAGTGCCTGATATAGTCTCAACATTACATCCTTGCTTTTATATTCTAATGCTCTTGAAATGAATGCTAACATTGCATTTACTTTCCTCACCACCAACTTAAACTGGACTTTCCAGCCTCGATTTCCTAACTGGAAGACCACAATTTGTGAAGATTGGTGATAGCATATCCTCCTCACTGATGATCAACACTGGCGCACCTCAGGGGTGTGTGCCTAGCTCACTACTGTACTCTCTGTATACACATGACTGTGTGGCTAGGCATAGCTCAAATACCATCTAGAAATTTGCGGACAATACAACCATTGTTGGTAGAATCTCAGGTGGTGACGAGAGGGCATACAGGAGTGAGGTATGCCAACGAGCGGAGTGGTGCCTCAGCAACAACCTGGCACTCAACGTCAGTAAGACGAAGGAGCTGATTGTGGACTTCAGGAAGGGTAAGACGAAGGAACACATACCAATCCTCATAGAGGGATCAGAAGTGGAGAGAGTGAGCAGCTTCAAGTATCCTGGGTGTCAAGATCTCTGAGGATCTAACCTGGTTCCAACATATCGATGTAATTATAAAGAAGGCATGATAGCAGCTATATTATATTAGGAGTTTGAAGAGATTTGGCATGTCAACAAATACACTCAGAAACTTCTATACTTGTACCGGGGAGAGCATTCTGACAGGCTGCATCACTGTCTGATATGCAGGGGCTACTGCACAGGACCGAAAGAAGCTGCAGGAGTTTGTAGATTTAGTCAGCTCCATCTTGGGTTCTAGCCCACAAAGTACCCAGGACATCTTCAGGAAGCGGTGTCTCAGAAAGGCAGCGTCCATTATTAAGGACCTCCAGCAACCAGGGCATGACCTTTTCTCACTGTTACCATCAGGTAGGAGGTACAGAAGCCTGAAGGCACACACTCAGCAATTCATGATCAGCTTCTTCCCCTCTGCCATCCGATTCCTAATGGACATTGAATCTTTGGTCTCTACCTCACTTTTTTTTAATATACAGTATTTTTGTTCTTGCATGTTTTTTAAAATCTATTCAATATATGTAAGTGATTTACTTGATTTTCTAGCATTTTTTCTCTGCTAGATTATGTATTGCATTGAACTGCTGCTGCTAAGTTAATGAATTTCACGACTCATGCTGGTGATAATAAATCTGTTTCTGATTAGGGAGCTT
Organism: Hemitrygon akajei; assembly: GCF_048418815.1. Taxonomy (NCBI): domain Eukaryota; kingdom Metazoa; phylum Chordata; class Chondrichthyes; order Myliobatiformes; family Dasyatidae; genus Hemitrygon; species Hemitrygon akajei. Next base: position 83,833,396 of record NC_133129.1, on the reverse strand, counting down.
AAGGTAAGGGAAGCCTTGGGATGCAGTGATCACCGCAATTTGAGAGGGAGAAGCGAGAGTCAGATGTATCAGTATTACAGCGTCATAAGAGAGGAGTTGGAAGGGGACACTAGCAAGGATGACTGCAGAGCAGCAATGGCTGCTAGAGCTACCTCTTGCTGTATTTTTGCCCTCCAGATCTCCCTCTTGGGTGTTCTCTTGCATTTGTTTTACTCCTCATTAATGTGCATGTCAAATAACAAATGATACAACTCTGATTCCTCCTGCACAAAGCTCTTCAAAGGTCTCAATTTGGAAAAAAAACAGCCCTCTACTATCCTGACGAAGGGTCTCGGCCCGAAACGTCGACAGCGCTTCTCCCTATAGATGCTGCCTGGCCTGCTGTGTTCCACCAGCATTTTGTGTGTGTTGTTGTGCCTCTACTATTACCTTCAGTCTCCTCCCATCAAGCTAGTTATGTATCTCATTTGATAATTCATCCTAGAACCCATGTGATCTAACATTTAGGGACCTTGCCCTGTAGACAGCATCTGCAGCCTGCTCTTGTCAATCCTCTTGGTTACCCCTTAAAAAGAAACAAAGTGCCATTCGTTAAATATGATTTCATGATCAGTGCTCAAAATACAAGTAACTCCTGTCTTACAAAATTTCTTTCAGTGAGTTTGTCTTTGTCCATAGAAGGCTACTAACCTGGCCGCAGGTGTGTAACTAGTGGTGTTCTGCAATGATTGGTGGTGCAAACTCAATTGTTTGTGATATGCAGGTATATCCATGATTTGGATGAAAGTGTAAATGGGTGGATTAACAAGTTTGTACATGACTCTGAAGATTGATGGATATTTGGACATTGTAAAGAACTATCAAAGAATAAAGTGGGATATACAATAGATCGGTTACAGATATGGGGATAGGAGTAGCAGATGGTATTTAATCTAGGCAAAGTAAGGTGTTGCACTTTGGGAGGTTAAATAAGAGAAAGTATCTCATTAATGATGGGCAATTTCTTAGCATTGAGGTACAGATAGATCTTTGAGTCCGGGTTCATAGTTCCCTGAAAGTGGCTGTGCGAGTACAGAAGGTGATGAGAACGACATATGGAATGCTTGTCTTCATTGATAGGTTTGTTAAGGATAAGATTTGGGAAATTATGTTACAGCTTTATAAAACTTCGTTTTTACTGCGCTTGGAGTATTGTGTGCAGCTTTGGTCTCATTGTTATAGAAACTTGTTGTAGACAATGGAAAGGGTGTAAAACAGGTTTGCCAAGATGCTGTCTCGGTTAGAGGATATGAGGTAGGTGGTAAAGTTTGACAAAGTTGGGTTGTTCTCACTAGAGCATCAGAGGCTGAGGGAAGAACTCCCAGAGGTTTTTTAATTATAGGCATAGATAAGTTAGATAGAAGCATTTTTTCCAAGACAGAAATGTCAAATACCAGAGTGCATGCATAGTCTGTATATATAATGCAGGGGGGTTGTTTAATGGGGATGCAGTGGATTTTATGCAGAATGAGGTAGGTGACTGGAATGTGCTCTCGTGGGTAGTAGTGGAAACAGGCAGTTTGGTGGAATTTAAGAGGCTTTTTGGTATACACATGAATATGAGCGGAATGGAGGGATATGCATCATGAACAGGAAGAGAATATTAAGTATAAATTGGCATCAAGATGAGAACGGCATCGAGGGCTGAATGTTTTGTCAAGTGCTGTTTCGCTCTGTGTTTTCTGTTCAAATATGTGGGGAATTCACAAATGGCTCTAAGAATAATAAGGTTATTTTTTTCAGTGATTTAATCTTTCCTCATATTGACTGGTACTGGGCTTGAATGGACAGAGATTGTTAAATGTGCCCAGAACTGTTATCCAAAGAATACGTCAATTGCCACACAGGGATGGGAACACAAGATGTCCTGTTGGGAAGTGAGTCACAGCAAATGATCGTAACCAGAGCAAATGAGTGTAATGTCGGTGGCAGAGCACTTTGGCACCAGTAACTATAATTTTATTAGTTTTGAAATATTTATGGGAAAAGAATAGGACTGGTCCATAAATTACAGTCATAAATTGGGAGAATGCCAATTCTGAAGGCATCAGACAAGTACTTGAAAAAGTTGTTCACGAATAGCTGCTTACCGTTAAAGTGTCATATGGCAGGGGGGGCTTTCAAAGTAGTAAAAGGACTGGAGAGTTCAGGGACAGAATATTCCTGTTAGAGTAAGGGCAAGGCTAACAGGATTAAGAAACCTTGATTAGTGAGGTTCAATTTCCAGTCAGGAAAAAGTAGGAGGGTATGAGAGGTCTAAGCAGCTGGGATCAAGCAAATAACTGAAGAAGTATGAGGGAAGCAGAAGTAAGCTTAAAATGAAATTAGGAGGGCAAAAACATAATATGAAGTGAGCTATACGAGTTACCCAAGACATTCTACAAATATATTAGGAGCAAAAGGGTAAGCAATTAGGGAAATGAAATGTGCTATCTAGGAACATATCCAAATTTCAACAAAGAAGGTCTTCAGAATTATTAGAATCAGAATGAGAATCAGTTTTATTATCAGCAGCATGTGACGTGAAATTTGTTAACTTAGCAGCAGCAGTTCAATGAAATACATAATCTAGAAGAAAAAATAATAAATAAGGAAATGAATTACAGTATATGTATATTGAATAAATTAAAAATAGTGCAAAAACAGAAATACTGTACATTAAAAAAAAGTGAGGTAAATGTCCAAGGGTTCAATGTCCTTTGAGGAATTGGAAGGCAGAAGGGAAGAAGCTGTTCCTGAATCGCTGAATGTGTGCCTTCAGGCTTCTGTACCTCCTACCTAATAGTAATGGTGAGAAAGGGGCATGCCCTGGTTGCTGGAGGTCCCTAATAATGGACATTGCCTTTCTAAGACACCATTCCCTGAAGATGTCCTGGGTTCTTTGTAGGCTAGTACCCAAGATGTAGCTGACGAGATTTGCAACCCTCTGTAATCTCTTTTGGTCCTATGCAGTAGCCCCCACCCCCCCATACCAGACAGTGATGCAGCCTGTCAGAGTGCACTCCGCTGTACATCTATAGAAGTTTTCCAGTGTATTTGTTGACATGCCAAATCTCTTCAAACTCCTAATGAAGTATAGAGCTGTCTTGACTTCTTTACAACTGCACCAATATGTTGGGACCAGGTTAGATCTTCATAGAACCATAGAACACTACAGCACAGAAAACAGACCATTCGGCCCTTCTATTCTGTGCCGAAACTTTATTCCACTAGTCCCATTGACCTGCACCCAGTCCATAACCCTTCAGACCTCTCCCGTTCATATATCTATCCAATTTATTCTTAAAACTTAAGAGTGAGCCCGCATTTACCACGTCAGATGGCAGCTTGTTCCACACTCCCACCACTCTGAGTGAAGGAGTTCCCCTTAATGTTTCCCCTAAACCTTTCCCTTCATCCTAAAGCCACGTCCTCTTGTATTTATCTCTCCTAATCTTAAGTGGAAAGAGCCTACTCACATTTACTCTGTCTATACCCCTCATAATTTTGTAAACTTCTATCAAATCCCCGATCATTCTTCTACGCTCCAAGGAATAAAGTCCTAAACTGTTCGTTCTTTCCCTGTAGTTCAACTCCTGAAGACCCAGCAACATTCTAGTAAATCTTCTCTGCACTCTTTCTATCTTACTGATATCCTTCCTATAGTTAGGTGACCAGAACTGTACACAATACTCCAAATTTGGCCTTACCAATATCTTATACAACCTCACCATAACGTCCTAACTCCTATACTCAGTACTTTGATTTATGAATGCCAGGATGCCAAAAGCCTTCTTTATAACCCTGTCTACCTGTGACGCCACTTTCAGGGAATTAAGTATCTGAACCCCCAGATCCCTTTGTTCCTCTGCACTCCTCAGTGCCCTACCATTTACTGTCTATGTCCTACCTTGGTTTGCCCTTCCAAAATGCAACACCTTACTGCATTAAATTCCATCTGCCATTTTCTGACCTATTTTTCCAGTTAGTCCAGATCCCTCTGCAAGCTTTGAAAGCCTTCCTCGCTGTCCACAACGCCTCCAATCTTAGTGTCATCAGCAAACTTGCTGATCCAATTTACCACATTATCATCTAGATCATTGATATAGACAACAAACAGCAATGGTCCCAGCACAGATTCCTGAGGCACACCACTAGTCACAGGCCTCCAGTTTGAGAAGCAATCATCCACTACCATTCTGTCTTCTTCCACACAGTCAATTTCAAATCCAGTTTACAACCTCTCCATGGATACCTAGTGTCTGAACCTTCTGAATTAACCTCCCATGTGGGATCTTGTCAAAGGCCTTACTAAAGTCCATGTGGACAACATCCACAGCCTTTCCTTCATCTACTTTCTTGGTAACCTTCTTGAAAAACTACAAGATTCGTTAAACACAATCTACCATGCACAAAGCCATGCTGACTATCTTTAATCAACCCTTGGCTGTCCAAATACTTATATATCCGATCTCTCAGAACACCTTTCAATAATTTACATACTACTGATGTCAGGCTCACTGGCCTGTAATTACCTGGTTTACTTTTGGAGCCTTTTTTAAACAATGGAGCAACATGAGCTACCCTCCAATCTTCCAGCACCGCACCCGTTTTAAATATTTCGTTCAGGACCCCTGCAATTTCTACACTAGTCTTTCGCAAGGTCCAAGGAAATATCATGTCAGGCCCAGGGAATTTATCTACCTTTATTCGCTGTAAGACAGCAAGCACCTCCTCCTTTTTAACTTCTATATGTTCCATGACACTTCTGCTTGTTTCCCTTCCTTCCATATATGCTATGCCAGTTTCCTGAGTAACTTCTCAGAGATCTTGACACCCAGGAACTTGAAGCTGCTCACTCTCTCTACTTCTGATCCCTCTGTGAGGATTGGTAATCTCAGGACTGCTGCCTCTCCCAAGTGGCAGTAAATGTAAGAATAGGATGATTTGGCAGATGAATGTGGCAGAAGAATTGATGTTATGGGCATGGTTTCCAGTTTCTGGATCTTAGGGATATCTTCTGGGGGAGGTATGACCTGTACAAAAAGGATGGGTTACCCTTGAGCTCGAGGGGTCTAATATTCTTGTAGCAGGTTTGTTAGAGTATTAGTGAGGTTTTAAACTAATTTGGCAGATGGATGGGAACCAGAGTGATGGGGCTCAGAATGGGACAGTTGATATACAACTAGGTACAGTGTGTAGTGAGACTGTGAAGAAGGACAGGCAGATGATAGGGCAAAATAGATGTCGGTGGGATGAGTTAAAGTGTAACGGGTCAAAATCAAAAAGAATAATGAATAAAGGATTAAAGTTTTTATATTTGAATGTACACAGTATGCGGAATAAGGTAGATGATCTTGTATGCAGTTAGAGATTGGTAGGTATGATGTTGTGGGCATTGCTGAGTCGTGCCTGAAAGAATATCATAGTTTGAAGGTTAACATTGAAGGATACACATTGCATCAAAAGGATAGGCAGGTATACAGAGAAGGTGGGGTGTCTCTGTTGATAAAAAAACAAAATCATATCCTTAAGACAGTGGTGACATAGGATCAGAAGATGTAGAATCCTTGTGCATAAAGTTAAGAAACTCCAAAGGTTAGAAGACCCTAATGAGAGTTATAAACAGGCCTCTGAATAATAGCCAGGATGTGGCAATAAATATCATGGTGTGTGAGCTGACAGACGACTGAACCAGGTGCGGAGAAATGACAGACTCCCATGTAAAGACAGAAACAAGAGTTTTTATCATAGGAATTCCCACAGAACATCAATAGTGATACCGCAAGATGAATCATTCTCAAAACACAGCGGCCTTGCGATAAGCGCTAATGGAAGTCTGCTTTAAATAATCACAGTACATAGAAAACCTGTGCCAGTCAAACTAAACAGAAAGCACAAGGGCTTAAAGACTCTAGATAAGACAACAAATACAGGTGCAATAGGCCCCACAGCTCATGACAAGAAATTACAATGGGAGATAGAAAAGTCATGTAAAAATGCAATGTTGTGATTGTCATGGGGGATTTCAATATGCAGGTAGATTGAGAAATTCAGGTTGGTACTGGATCCCAAGAGAAAGAATTTGTAGAATGCCTAAAAGATGGCTTATTAGAGCAGCTTTTGGTTGAATCCACTGGTGGAATGGCAATTCTGAGTGTTGCGACCCAGATTAGGGGCCCTAAATTAAAGGAATCCTTTGGAGGCAGTGATCATAATGTGATAGAATTCACTCTGCAGTTTGGGAAGGAGAAGCTACAATTGGATGTATCTGTAATATAGTGGATTAAAGGGAATTACAGAAGTATGAGAGAAAAGCTGGCCAAGTTGATTGGAGGGGAACACCAGCAAGAATGACAGCAGAACAGGAATGGCTAGAAGTTTGTGTGATCGACTTGGAAGGTGCAGGATAGTTTCCTCTCAAGGAAGAGGAACTATTCTAAAGGGAGGATGAGGCAACAGTGGTTGACAAGGGAAGTCAAGGGCAGCATAAAAGCAAACTGGAGGGCATATAATATAGCAAAATGTAGTGGAAAGGTAGATGATTGGGAAGCTTTAAAACCAACTGAAAAGATAGAAGGAGAGAAAAGATGAAGGTAAGCGCTCCAATAATATAAAAAAGATACAATACATTTTTCAGATATATAGAGAATAAAAGAGAGACAAAAGTGGATATTGGACCTCTGGAAAATGCCATTGAAGTGGTAGTAATGGAGGACAAAGAGATGGCAAATGACCTGAAGTAGAATTTTGTGTCAGTCTTCACTGTGGAAGACACTAACAGTATACCATAAATTCGAGAGTGTCAGGAGGCAGAAGTGAGTGTAGTTGCTATTAATGAGGAGAATGTGTTTGGGAAACTGAAAGGTCTAAGGTAGATAAGTCATCTGGACCAGATGGACTATAGCCCAGTGTTCTGAAAGAGGAAGCTGAAGAGATTGTGGAGGCATTAGTAGTGATCTTTCAAGAATGACTAGATTTTGGAATGGTTCTAAAATTGCAAATCTCATGCCACCCATTAAGAAGGGAAGGAAGCTGGAGAAAGGAAATTATAAGCCAGTTAGCCTGACTTCAGAGGTTCAGAAGATATTGGAGTCCATTATAATGGATGGAAGAACATGATAAAATAGGCCAAAGTCAGCAGGTATACTTTAGGGGAAATCTTGCTGGACAAATCTGTTGGAATTCTTTAAAGAAATAAAAAGCCAGATAGACAAAGGAGAGTCAGAGGTCTTTGATTTTTAGAAGGCCTTTGACAAGGGGCTACTCACAAGATGCTTCACAAGATAAGAGACCAGCATAGATATTAGCATGGGTATAAGATTGGCTGACTGGTAGGACGCAAGGAGTGGAAATCAAGGAGGCCTTTTCTGATTGGCTGTCAGTGACTAATAGTGTTCTGCAGAAGTTAGTGTTTGGTCTGCTTCTTCTCAAGTTATATGTCCATCTGTGGAAGATGGAATTGATAATTTTATGGCAAGTTTGTGGATGATACAAAGATACGTGGAGGGGCAGGAGGTGTTGAGGAAGCAGAAGGATTTAGACAGATTGGGAAAATGGATAGAATATAGTGTTGTGAAACATCTGGCCATGCTCTTTGATAACAACATCAAAAGCATAGACAATTTTCTAAATAGGGAGAAAATTCAAAAATCAGAGGTTCAAAGGGATTTGGGATTGTTATAAGGATTACCTTGTAATAATCAGTTAGAATCTGTATTTACTGCCGACTAAAAAGCATGTGAATTTACAAAACCCAATACCCGTGTATACATCTACTAAATTTTCCTGACCTTCCTGAACAGTCAAAGAACAGAAAAGGTAATACTAGGGAAAGAACTCTACGCTGGCCAGGTGTACCCAGACTAATCACATGTCTGACATGGGGTTATTTACTTCAGTGATCTGTGATGGTTTGTCTCCAGAGATTTGTCCCTCTTTTGCATTCGAAGCCTGTCATTCTTATACTCTTTCCTCACCAGTTAAAATGTTGCACTTCAGTCTTATTGGCTTGAGGTCAGCTGACCAACTTGGGTCACCTTCTTATTGACTCTGGTCCAGGGTTATAACCAGTATGTTTCTATGGCCTTTGTCCTCCACCTCGTGCCTTTTGTTCTTTTCAACTCTGACTAGTTCAAACTAGGTGACCCAGATACTGAGCCTAATGAGATTGCAGATTGCTCCTCATGCAAGCTGGTGACTTTACATAGTGAACAGCTGCTTGTCTGAGAATGGTCTCAAGTTTAGCAGGTCATTAGCAGAAAACTCCTTGCATACATATTCCATTACTGTGCTGCCTTTATGGCAGTTATTTAGTTTATAATATTTTCGCGTAGTAATTTGTTAGCATTTTTTTTAGTTAAAGTTAGGATTGTTTAAATCAATTGATTTGTCTGTAATACATCGCGGCTGCGATGACGTCACATCCGGGTTCGCCGCGTCTTGTGGGGAATTACCGGTTTGAGATTCACGCAAGGGTGGGGGTCACTCACATGTGCCACCATAACGCTGACTAGGGTCTCTCTATGCACCAAAGACACAGTGAAAGCAACGCTGTAAGTCATTAGATAATCGATATTTCGAGTTAAAATGTTAACGCCGATTCTGTTAAAAGTAACAACGGTCGGTAAGGTTTACCTTTTCGTCAGTTAAAGAGTCGGGATAGTTTGTATTGAAGTGTATCTAAACCAGCCAATGGAGCAGCTAGATTCCGACTGTATGCTGCACTTTAATGTAATGTAGTTATTGTAGTTTTACCTTTGCAAGTATTCACAATGTAAATGTGATATTTAGAAGGAAACAAACACTGTACCAATCTTGTATTGTTTTTTAACAGTTTTCACCATGCGTTAATATGAAGAGTGAACAGAAAATGGTTAATCTTACTGCGGTCTCGTTTGCATTGATTCTGGTTTATCTCGACGTTTACCTCGGTGTTACTTCACACCCGAGCGAGAACGTTACAATTACTCTGATTCAATTTTCCCAGAGCAAGAAATCAGTTCCAGCAGTTCACAAAATGGCAGCAACAAAGAGAGACTCACAACATGTCCACCTCCATTCTTTTTCACTGTTGTTAGTTCTGGTCAGCAGGAATATAGTGCAGATAAGTGTCCCGTCATGCACTTTTGTTAGTTGGAATGAAGGTATAAACTATTTTCTAAATAGGGAGAAAATCAGAAGTTCAAAGGGTCTTGGGAGTCCTTGTGCAGGATTCCTTAAAGGTTAACTTGCAGGTCCAGAGTTAATATATGAGGAGCATTTGATGGCTCTGGGTCTGTAATCACTGGAGCTGAGAAGAATGAAGGGGTATGTCATTGAAATATTGAAAGGACTTGATACAGTGGATGTTCAGAGGATGTTTGCTATAGAAGGGAAGTCTAGGCCCTGCCTTAGAATAGAGAGATGTCTTTTTAAAACAGATATGAGGAAGCATTTTTTTTAACTAGAGTAAATCTGTGGAGCTCATTGCCAAAGATGGCTGTGGAGGCCTAATCATTGTCTATATTTAAAGCAGAGGTTGATAGATTCTTGATTAGTCAAGGTGTCAATGGTTACGGAGAGAAGACAGAAGGATAGTCTTGTGAGGCCTAATACGTCATCTATTTTGGAATGGCGGAGCGAACTTGATGGACCGAATACCCTAATTTTGCTCCAATGTCTTATGGTCTCATGTACTATTACTTCAGGCTGCTCACCCTCCCCATTTAGAATGTTGTGGACATGATCTATGATGTCCTTGACGCATCCCTGACCTGACCTGTTCACTATGGCCTTCAAGAGGGTTTTGGATAATTAACGTAAGGAAAAGTTGCAACTTATGGAATGAGCTAGACAGTAGAATTTGTGTGTTGCTCTAGTAGAGATCCAGCTTGGGCACAAAGGGCCAAATAATTTTCTGTGCCATGAATATTGTAGGTTTCTGTGAACTGTGGAAAGAGAAGCAGTGTTTCCTGCATATAATTAAGTGCAAAGGAATATTAAGGTAAAGCATTGTAATATGTATAGAATATAATTTTGAGGAAGGGTGGTAAAGGAAACTGCAGTCCTGGGGAATTCCTGTACAACTTGGAAGACAGAAGTAGATTACATTGGTAAAATTTTCAGAAAAGTTTACTCAGTCCCTATTATTTTGATGACTAACTGATCACATTTGAGGCTGTGTTAAGTTATATCATAAAATGTGACATTATTTGCAGTTACATCTATCCACACCTCAGTAATTGTATTGCTTGTTTTCGTTAGAAGAGTACTGAAGTGTTTCTTGGCTTCTGATTACTACACTCTGTCAGGATGTTGGCTTGCCTGCACAGGATAGACTTTCAGTAACGTTTTCCTGTTTAGCTGTGCGCAAGCCTGTTATCTTTGTTCTTTAACAGTGCCAGGCAGTGATCACCAATAAGAACATACCAGAACAACTAAAGTTATGATGACTATTTGTAAAATGCTAGTTCAGTATTAGGTACAGTTCTTGCCAGCACATTGTAGAGAAAATACACAATTTGAATAGAAAGTATGTGAAAAATATTTATGAAAATATCTCCAGAGTTTAGATTCTTGGGTTACGTGAATGGATAAAACCTGAGATTGATATCCAAGGAACATAAGAGGTTCTGAAGAGATTTAACTCATTTGTTGATTTACCTAATTTGAATGAACAAGAACACAGAGTAAATATAGGTGGTAAACTCAAATATAGAAGGAAAAGTAAGTCGATCTGACAATATATGGATGAAAATAGGAGGTGGATGCTGTTTAAGGAGTCTATTATTGTAGTAGGGAAGGAGAATGTTCTGGGAGATGCTTCAAAAGTGGTCACATGAGCAGAGCTTAGGAACAGGAAGATAGTAATCACCTTGCTTGGGCTATTCTACAGGCTTCCTATCAGTGAGCAGGAGAAAGTGGAGCAGATACGTAGACATATGGTAGAGAGGCTTAAAAGTAATGGGCATGCATTCATTGGAGTTCAAATTTCCACAATATCAACTGGGATCAGTTCATTATGATAGTCCTAGAGGAGGTGAAAATTTTAAAATGCATTCAGACAACGTTGGAAAATGATGCCGAAGAGGTAGTAACTTTGAAATGACAGACAAACTGAATAAGTACTCTGCATCAATCTTCACGGTGGAAGACACTAGCAGTATGATGAAAGTTCCAGGTGTCAGTGGTCATGAAGTGCGTGAAGTTGCCATAGCTAGAAGAGAAGGTTGTTGGGAAACTGAAAGGTCTGAAGGTAGATGTCACCTGGACCATATGGTGCACACCCCAAAGTTCTGAAAGAGGTGCCTGAAATGATTATGGAGGCATTAGTGATGTTTTTTTCAAGAATCACTGATTCTGGAATGGTTCCAGAACTCCACTCTTCAAGAAGAGAGGGAGGCAGAAGAAAGGAAATTATAGGCCAGTTAGACTGAACTCAGTGGTTGGGAAGATGTTGGAGTCGATTATTAAGGATGAGGTCTCAGGGTACTTGGAGGTACATAATAAAATTGGCTGAAGTCAGCATGGTTTCCTCAAGGTAAAATCTTGCCTGACAAATCTGTTGGAATTCCTTGAAGAAATAACAGGGAAGATAGACAAAGGAGCACTGGTTGATGTTAGGTACTTGGATTTTCAGAAGGCCTTTGAGAGGGTGCCACACATAGGCATAACAAGCTACGGGCTCATGGTATTACAGTAAAGATTCTAGTATGGATAAAGTAGCGGCTGATTGGCAGGAGGCAAAGAGTGGGAATAATGGCAATCTTTTCTGGCTGGCTATTGTTGACTAACACAGACACGGGTCTGTGTTAGGATCGATTCTTTATACGTTATATGTCAATAATTTGGATGATGGAATTGATGGATCTATGGGAAAGGTTGCAGATGATATGAAGATATTTGGAGGGGCAGGTAGTTTTGAGGAAGTAGAGAGGCTATAGAGGACTTAGAATAGGAGTATAGGCAAAAAATTGGCAGATGGAATACAGTGTCGGGAAGCATATGTTCGTGCACTTTGATAGAAGAAATGAAAGGGTTGACTATTTTCTAAATGGAGAAAAATACAACAAATAGAAGTGCAAAGGGACTTGGGAGTACTTGTGCAGTATTCCTTAAATGTTAATTTGCAGGTTGAGTCTGATGAGGAAGGCAAGTGCAATGTTAGCATTCATTTCATGAGGACTAGAAAATTAAAGCAAGGGTGTAATGTTGAGATTTTATAAAACATTGGTGAAACCTCACTTGGAGTATTGTGAGCAGTTTTGGGCCCCTTATCTTAGAAAAAATGAGCTGAAACTGGAAAGGGTTCAAAGGAGGCTCACAAAAATGATCCCATGATTGAATGGCTTGTCATATGAAGAGTGTTTGATGGATCTCGGCCTGTATTTGCTGGTATTCAGAAGAATGATGGGTGGCCTGGTTGAAACCTAAGGAATGGCGAAAGGTCTTGATAAAGTGAATGTGGAGAGGATGTTTCCTGTGGTGGGAGAGTCCAAGACCAGAGGACACAGCCTCAGAACAGTGGGGCATCCTTTTAGAACAAAGATGAGGAGGGATTTCTTCAGCCAGGGAGTGGCGAATCTGTGGAATTCTTTACCACACGCAGTTGTGGAGCCTAAGTTTTTATATTTAAGGCGGAGGTTGATAGATTCTTGATTGGTCAGGGCATGAAGGGATACAGGGAGAAGGCATGAGATTGGGGCCAACAGGAAAATTGGATCAGCTATGATGAAATGGCAGAGCATACTCGATGGACAAAGTAGCCTAATTCTGCTCCTCTCTATGGTCTTTGTACTCTCAAGATTTCACTTATGAAGACCTCCCACTTACCAACTAGGCATTTGCCAGAAAACAACCCATTGAATCCACACTTGCTAGATCCTTTCTGATTCCATCAAAATTGGCATTTCTCCAATTTAAAACATAAAACATAGAAACGTAGAAAGCCTACAGCACAATACAGGCCTTTTGGCCCACAAAGCTGTGCTGAAAATGTCCTTGCCTTAGAAATTAACTAGGGTTACACATAGCCCTCTACTTTTCTAAGCTCCATGTACCTATCCAGGAGTCTCTTGAAAGACCCTATCGTATCTGCCTCCACCACCATCGCTGGAAGCCCATTCCACACACACACCACTCTGTGTGTAAAAAAACTTACCCCTAACATCTTCTCTGTACCTACTTGCAAGCACCTTAAAACTGTGCCCTCTGGTGCTAGCCATTTCAGCCCTGGAAAAAAGTTCTGATTATCCACATGATCAATGCCTCTCATCATCTTATACACCTCTATCAGGTCACCTCTCATCCTCCATCACTCCAAGGAGAAAAGGCCAAGTTCACTCAACCTATTCTCATAAGGCATGCTCCCCAATCCAGGCAACATCCTTGTAAATCTCCTCTGCACCTTTTCTATGGTTTCCACATTCTTCCTGTAGTGAGGTGACCAGAACTGAGCACAGTACTTCAAGCAGGGTCTGCCCAGGGTCCTGTAGAGCTGCAACATTACCTGTCGGCTCCTAAAGTCAATCCCACGATTGATGAAGGCCGATGCACCATATGCCTTCTTAACCAGAGAGTCAGCAGCTTTGAGTGTTCTATGGATTCGGACCCCAAGATCCCTCTGATCCTCTGACACTGCCAAGAGTCTTACCATTAATACTATATTCTGCCATCAAATTTGACCTACCAGAATGAACCACTTCACACTTATCTGGGTTGAACTCCATCTGTCACTTCTCAGTCCAGTTTTGCATCCTATCAATGTCCCGCTGTAACCTCTGACAGCCCTCCACACTATCCACAACACTCCCAACCTTTGTATCATCAGCAAATTTACTAACCCATCCCTCCACTTCCTCATCCAGGTCATTTATAAAAATCATGAAGAGTAAGAGTCCCAGAACGGATCCCTAAAGGCACACCACTGGTGACTGACCTCATTGCAGAATATGACGTGTCTACAACCACTCTTTGCCTTCTGTGGGCAAGCCACAAAGCAATGTCCCCTTGGATCCCATGCCTCCTTACTTTCTCAATAACCCTTGCATGGGGTACCTTATCAAATACCTTGCTGAAATCCATATACACTACATCTACTGCTCAACCATCATCAATGTGTTTAGTCACATCCTCAAAAAATTTAATCAAGCTTGTAAGGCCCAACCTGCCTTTGACAAAGACATGCCGACTATTCCTAATCATAATATGGCTCTCTAAATGTTCATAAATCCTGTCTCTCAGGATCTTCTCCATCAACTTACCAACCACTGAAGTAAGACTCACTGGCCTATAATTTCCTGGGCTATCTCTACTCCCTTTCTTGAATAGGGGAACAATATCTGCAACCCTCCAATCCTCCTGATCCTCTCTCGTCCCCATTGATGATGCAAAGATAATCTCCAGAGGCTCAGCAATCTCCTCCCTCGCCTCCCACAGTAGCCTGGGGTATATCTCGTCTGGTTCCGGTGACTTATCCAACTTGGTGCTTTACAAGAGCTCCAACACATTCTCTTCCTTAATATCTACATGCTCAAGCTTTTCAGTCTGCTGTAAGTGATCCCTACAATCGCCAAGATCCTTTTCCGTAGAGAATACTGAAGCAAAGTATTCATTAAGTACCGCTGCTATCTCCTCCAGTTCCATGCACCCTTTTCCAGTGTTACACTTGATAGGTCCTATTCTGTCACATCTTATCCTCTCACTCTTCACATACTTGTAGAATGCCTTGGGGTTTTGCTTAATCCTGTCCGCCAAGGCCTCCTCATGGCCCCTTCTAGCTCTTCTAATTTCTTTCTTAAGCTCATTCCTACCTGATAGCCTCATATTTCCCCTTACTCCAATTAAAAACTTTACTAACTTGTCTGTTCCTATCCCTCTTCAAAGCTATGGTAAAGGAGATAGAATTGTGATCACTATCTCCAAAATGCTCTCCCACTGAGAGACCTGACACCTGACCAGGTTCATTTCCCAATACCAGATCAAGTATAGCCTCTCTTCTTGTAAGCTTCTCTACATATTGTGTCAAGAAACCTTCCGGAACACACCTAACAAACTCCACCCCATCTACACCCTTCGCTCTAGGGACATGCCAATCGATGTTTGGGAAATTAAAATCTCCCACCACAACAACCCTGTTATTAGTACAGCTTTGTACAGAATCTGTCTCCCTATCTGCTCCTCGCTATCCCTGTTACTATTGGGTGGTCTATAAAAAAAACCCAGTAGAGTTATTGACCCCATCTTCTTCCTAACTTCCACCCACAGAGCTCCATAGACAATCTGTTCATGACTTCCTCCTTTTTTGCAGCTGTGACATTACCTCTGACCAACAGTGCCATACTCCCACCTCTTTTGTCTCCCTCCCTGTCCTTTCTGAAACATCTAAAGCCTGGCGCTCAAAGTAACCCTTCCTGCCCCTGCACCATCCAAGTCTCTGTAATCGTCACATCATAGCTCCAAGTACTAATCCATGCTCTAAGCTCATCTGCTTTGTTCATAATACTCCTTGCATTAAAATTGACACATCTCAAACCGTTGGTCTGAGCGTGTCCCTTCTCTATCACCTGCCTATCTTCCCTCTCACACTGTCTCCAAGCTTTCTCTATTTGTGAGCCAGCCGCCTCTTCCTCTATCTCTTCAATTCAGTTCCCACCCCCCAGGAATTCTAGTTGAAACTCTCCCCAATAGCCTTTGCAAGCCTCCCCGCCAGGATATTGGTCACCCTGGGATTCAAGTGCAACCCATCTTTTTTGTACAGGTCATACCTGCCCCAAAAGAGGTCCTAATGATCCAGAAATTTGAATCCCTGCCCACTGCATCAATCCCTCAGCCACACATTTATCCTCCACCTCATTCTGTTCCTTTATTCGCTGTCATGTGGCACATGCAGTAATCCTGAGATTACTACTTTGAGGTCCTGCTTCTCAGCTTCCTTCTTTGTAAATTGTTATGTGATTAAGCTAGGATGGAATTGGGCTTGTTGAGGGTTACTGAGCGGTACTGTTCAAACGGCTGGAAGGGCCTGTTCTACACTCTATCTCTAAATAAATAGATAAATAAGCATAATCACTCCCTAACTGTCCCGTCAGAATAAGGTTTAATATCACCAGCTTATGTTGTGAAATTTTTTGTAATACGATAGTAGTACATTGCAATATAGGCAGTCCCCGTGTTACGTACGAGTTCCGTTCCTGAGTCCGTCTTTAAGTTGGATTTGTACGTAAGTTGGAACAAGTACATCCGGTATTATTTAGCGTCAGTTAGTCAAATGTTTGCCTTAGTATATACTATATATTTTACCTTTCTATGCATATAAAACACTTAAGAAATATATGTATTCCAATAATTAAACCACTGCATTGCTTAGTGATAATTGTAGTTTTCATCGGGGCAGGGCCTTTCACATGCTCCGTTATTCTCACTTTATCCTTTATAATTGTTCCGATCGTTGACGGACTGTAGCCTAACGCTTTTCCAATGACCAATGGTGTTTCAACTCTTTCCAAATGCTTTATTATTTCCGCTTTATTTTCAATTGTGATCGCTTCCCATCAACAGAACAGAAACACTGCAGGCGGTGGGTCCCGACCTCCGCCGGCTCCCGAAGTCCGCTGGGTCCTAAGGACCACTGCACTGAATTCCCCGGGTCCACACTGAGACAGGTTAAGTGGGACAAGTGGGGGCTGTGCTGGGTTTGGGTACTGTATTTGATCCTCCACAATATTCCGCATGGGAATTTAAACTGGAGGTGGCAGTGTTTTTTTTTACGAGGTTGAGTTGTGCGCTTGACATCAACCCAGCACGGATGGTACAGGAGTCACTGGATCGACATCAACCCGGCACGGGAGCGGTCTGTCATTGGATCGAACTCGGGAAATTCCATTTTCCAGCCCAGCGCTGATCTCACTGCGCCACCAGCTGACCGGAAGGAGGGTTGGGGTCAGGGTGAACCATTCTAAGAAAAATTTAAGCCAAATACAAAGTTAGACACTCAACACAGTGTCAACAGCAACAACTTAAAATGGTGGACGGCGTTCTCCTTCCTCGGTTCGTAAGTACGAGTTGTCTGTAAGTCGGACATTTGTAACTCGGGGACTAGCTGTACATAATAATAAAAATCTGTAAATTACAGTAAGTATATATATTAAAAATGTTAAATACTGCAAAAAGAGAGAAAATAGTAAGATAGTGTTCATTGGTTAATGTTTATTCAGAAATCTTATTGCAGAGGGGAATAAGCTGTTCTTGAATCGTTGAGTTTGTGCCTTCAGGCTCTTAAACTTACACCCTGATGGTAGCAATGAGACATGGGCATGTCCTGGGTGAAGTCAATGTTAGGGAAGATGTTGGAGTTAATTGTTTTTGGATACTTGGAGGCACATCATAAAATAGGCTGAAGTCAGCATGGTTTCCTTAAGAGAAAATCTTGCCTGACAAGCAAGCAAGGATTTCTTCAAATCCTTTGAAGAAATAACAAGCAGGATAGATAAAGGAGAATTGGTGGATGTTATGTAGTTGGATTTTCAGAAGGCCTTTGACAAGGTGCCACGTATGAGTCCATAGTATTAAAGGAAAGATACTAGTATGGATAGACCATTGGCTGCTTGGCAGAGTGTGAATAAAAGGAGCTTTTACTGATTGGTTGTCGGTGGCTAGTTGTATTCCTTGGTCATCTGTGTTGACACCACTTCTGTTTACGTTATATGCCAGTGATCTTGTTGATGGAATTGATGGCTTTGTTGCAAATTTTGCAGAGAATATGAAGATAGTTTTGAGGAAGCAGAGAGGCTGAAGAAGGACTTAGACAGATTGGGCGAATGAGCAAACAAGTGACAGATGGAATTCAGTGTCAAGAAGGGTATGTTCATGCACTTTGGTAGAAGAAATAAAAATGTAGTCTAATTTCTAAACATTGAGAAAATTCAAAAATCTGAGGTGCAAAGGGACTTGGGGGTCCACATGTAGTATTCCTTTAAAAGTTAATATGCAGATTGAGTCGGTGGTGAGGAAGGCAAATGCAATATTGGCATTCATTTCAAGAGGACTACAACATAAAAGCAAGAATGTAATGTTGGCGTTTTATAAGGGACTCTTTATGTTGAGGCATCACTTGGGTTATGGGGAGGAGGCAGAACATTGGGGTTGAGTGGGAAATGGATCAGCCTTGATGAAATGACAGAGCAGTCTCGATGGACCAAATGGCCTAATTCTGCTCGTATATCTTATGGTCTTATGATTGTGTTAAACATTTAGCTGTAGTCAATGAACAGTAGCCTGCCAAAAGTATTAATGTTGTTCAGGTGATCCAAGGACATGTAAAATGCCAATGAGATCGCATCTGCTGAGAATGTACTGTGGTGATAAGCAGATTGCAGTGGGTCCAACTGCTTGCTTAGGCAGCAATTTGTTCAGCCATAATCAACCTTTCAAAGCACTTCATCACCATAGATGTGAGTGCTACTGGATGATAGTTGTTAAGGCAGCTCACCCTGCTCTTCTTGAACACTGGTATAATTGTTGCCTATTGAAGCAGGTTGGAGCTTCTGACTGTAGCAGTGAGAGATTGAAAATGTCTTTGAGCACATTTGCCACATGGTTGGCACAGGTTTTCAGGGCCCTACCAGTTACACCATTGAGGCCTGTAACCTTGCAAGGGTTAACCCTCTTGCAAGATGTTGCCATCGGTCTTCAAGACAGAGATCACAGTGTCACCAGATGATGCAGGGATCCTCATAGTGTAGTTTTATTCTCCTTTTCAAAGTGTGCATAAAAGGTGCTGAGCTCATCTGAGAGTGCAGCATCACTGCCATTTGTGATGTCCTGGGTGACCTCAATGGTTAGGAAGATGTTGGAGTTGATTGTTGACTGCCATTCATGATTTGCTTTATAGGAAGTAATGAAATGCAAACCCTGCCATAGTTGACGTACATCTGATTCTACCTCTAACCTCATTCAGAATTGTTCCTTTGCTTTTGAGATAGCCTTCCATAGTCATACCTGGCCTTTTATGTAGTCCTGAATCACCATACTTAGTGCTACAGATCTAGCCCTCAGCTGACTATGAATCTCCTGGTTAATCCTTGGCTTTTGATTCATTGATGTATGGTATATTCTTGTAGGCACCTACTTGGCTGAACAGGTCTTGTTGAAGTCAATGACAACTGTGACGTATTCATTCAGACTCAAAATGAATCCCTGAATACTGTCCAGTCCACTGCCTTAAAGCAGTTCTTCAAGCACTCCTCTTCTTCCCTTGTCCATACCTTCTCAGTCATCTCTGTTGGTGCTATAGTCTTCAATCTCTGCTGATACTCAGGGAGTAGAATTACAGCCAGGTGATCAGACTGTCCAAAGTGTGGGTATGGTAAGCATTCTTGATGGTAGTATAACAGTGGTCCAGAGTATTGGATCTTCTGGTTTCACAAGTGTTATGCTGGTGAAACCCCTTTTAACTGAGCGTCCTAGAAACAGAACTGGTTAGCCCCTCGCTAACATGCCAATGAACTCAGCAGTGTAAAAACCACCTTTCTCAAATTCTGTACATCTAGGATTGATATGACTTGGGTCCCATCAAACCGGGAGAGCTGGGATGTTTCGCCCACCCACACCCCAATCAGAGTGAATACTGTGTAAATGCTGCCCACTTGCAATTTCACACTGGCCAGAAATACAGTAACAGTTCGTACACTGCATATAATCATAAAGAAATCATATTTACAAATATCAGCTTTATCGAGCAGTTAGTAGGAAAAGAAAAAGAAAAAAAAAAATAAGGACCCATTGCAGTTAACCCAGTCCAAATAGGCACGTGAGTTGGAGCTCATCTTGAAGTTGTCTTTAACTCGTGCGCTGGACCCACGGTCTGTGTGAAAGCACACACCATATAACCATATAACAATCACAGCACGGAAACAGGCCATCTCGGCCCTCCTAGTCCGTGCCGAACTCTTAATCTCACCTAGTCCCACCTACCCGCACTCAGCCCATAACCCTCCACTCCTTTCCTGTCCATATACCTATCCAATTTTACCTTAAATGACACAACTGAACTGGCCTCTACTACTTCTACAGGAAGCTCATTCCACACAGCTATCACTCTCTGAGTAAAGAAATACCCCCTTGTGTTTCCCTTAAACTTTTGCCCCCTAACTCTCAAATCATGTCCTCTCGTTTGAATCTCCCCTACTCTCAATGGAAACAGCCTATTCACGTCAACTCTATCTATCCCTCTCAAAATTTTAAATACCTTGATCAAATCCCCCCTCAACCTTCTACGCTCCAATGAATAGAGACCTAACTTGTTCAACCTTTCTCTGTAACTTAAGTGCTGAAACCCAGGTAACATCCTAGTAAATCGTCTCTGCACTCTCTCTAATTTATTGATATCTTTCCTATAATTCGGTGACCAGAATTATCTACCTTCCATCTATTGTTCGAAATCCATCTCAAGCAAATGGGAACCCCCACGAGAGTACTGGTCCTTCCTCCCTGAAGCCATTCATCTGCACAAAACACCTTGTGCAACAGGGACGGCATCTTCAGCCAACTTCCCTCCTGCCCTCTCCCAGCTCCCCCCAAAAAGACTTCGGCCCACACCAGTGTCCGTACAAAAACCTCTCCGCTCGGCGTTCTCTCGAACCTTCTTCTAATTCCACCATCCTGACTGGCTGACACAACATTCCCAAGTTGAACAACATAGCCTCTTTAGCAAAAATCCAAGCATGCTGAAAGCAGAACAAACTGCTCTTACAGAGCTGCTAAAATGAAATACCTACAGTATAACAGTAAAAAATCTTAACCATGGCGATACATTGGTGATAATTATTTAGAGACTTTTCCAAGTTGCCTAGTTAAATCCCCCCAAATGATGGGGAAGGCGTCAGGGAGCGCTTGATAATGTTGCTCCATTCGTCTATAGCTTGTTTGATACTGGCCTAAAGTGGAATATACACCAATACCAACATGTTAGCTGAAGACTCCCGCAGCAGATAAGATGAACAACACTTGATTGCTAGATGTTCCAGGTTGGGTAAGCAGGACTGAGGCAGAGCTGATACATATCTTGCAAGAGTACAGAAAAACAAAATAGGCATAACAACACAAGTACAAGATTGAGAGAGAGAAACATTAGTCCCATCTAGTGTTAATATTTTTCTGGTTGATTCAAGAACCTGAGGGCAAGGAGAGACTGATCATTTACCTTGAAGTAGTGGGGTCTTAGGTTTCTGTATCTCCTACTTGATGATAATACTGAGAAGAGAGCGTGGCCTGGATAGCCCTACCAATTGTCTGTAAAGCTTTTTGAGTCAGAATAAAGTTTATTATCACTGATATATGCTGTGAAATTTGTTGTTTTGTCATTACAGTACAGTACAAAACTTACAAATAAGATGTATAGGTGGATAGACAGTCAGATATTTAATGCAAAGGGGATAGCATTCATGGTTTTTTGAACTGTTTATAAATCTGATGGCGGAGGGGAAGAGGCTCTTCCTAAAATGTTCTGTGCGCCACAGATCGCTAGGAGCCATTGAATTGTTACGTAGTGGGAGAGAGAGTTGAAAAGGCGAGTGCTGCCACTTGGAACATTCTTTGCACCATGGATCGTAGGTTAATTAGACACTTCCCAAAGGGCAAAACAAAAAAGTTAGGTTTAAGTAGTAAACACAAAGTACACTGCAAATGCTGTGGTCAAATCAGGACAGGTCCTGATGAAGGGTCTTGGCCCGAAACGTTGACTGCTCGTTTCAATGGATGCTGCCCGACCTGCTGAGTTCATCCAGCTTGTTTGTAGGTTTAAGTAGAGTGGCCATAGTGGGAGCAGCCACTGTGTGAGTGGGGATCTTGAAGCTTTGGCTAACAGAGGCTTTGGCGAGGAGAGACGGAGCCTGTAGGTAAATATTTTCAGGTAGCTTTCTTCCTTTCCTTTTTTTTATTGCATAGGTAGAACAGTGGGAATGCCGGGCAGGGCAATGGAATGCTCCTCTTGTGTGATGTGGGAAGGCAAGATTATCTCCAGCGCACCTTCCCAACTTTCTTTTTCTTAAAAGGGGAGCTACACCCGTGTCCTGAGTCTGCCATTCAGGGTCCGCCAATTTTGATGACCGATATATTTTTTAATCGTCGTAAAGTGATGATGTTTGAAGTACTCATGGATGTGACTGCATTTCAGCTATTGTCGTCCTAAAGAGGAATATTTGATGCTTCCCATTGAATGCAAAGAGTTGCCAATAAGAGTCCCATATTTTGGTTGAATCCATGTGGGAAGGTTTTGCTGGAGTTGCTCCAGGGAGTTTAAACAAGGGTTGCTGTATCTAAAAATAAAATTAACACTGCAAGTCTCCCTGATCTCTTACATCTGAAAATGGGCTGAAAAATGGCAGATGGAATTTAATGCCGACAAGTGTGAGCTGTTGCATTTTGGTAGGACTTACACAGTGAGCCTTAGGGCACTGAGGAGTGTAGTAGAACTGAGAGATTTGGGAATACAGATCCGTAATTTCTTGAGTGTTGTCTCACAGGGAGAAAGAGTTGTAAAGTGCAGAGGATGGGAACCAGAGTGCCAAAGCAGTTAGTGGAGAGGTTGCTGAGGCAGATGTTGGTAAGATGTTCGACAAAGTTAGGAATCAAAAGGTTGAGCATGGTGTGACAAAATTGAAAAGGGTGAATACAGAGCTGAAAGTGCTGTTTTTGAATGTGAGCTGTATATGGAATAAGATAGATGAACTTGCAGCACAGTTGCAGATTGGCAGGTACGATGTTGTAGGCATCACTGAATCATGGTTGAAAGATAATGGCTGGGAGCTTAATGTCCAAGGATACACATTCTATCAAAAGGATAGGCAGGAAGGCAGAGGGAGTGGCGTTGCGCTGTTGGTAAAAAAATGAAATCAAATCATTAGAAAGAGGTGACACAGGCTTAGAAAGTGTTGAATCATTGTGGATAGTGCTAAGGAACTGCACAGGTGAAAAGACCCTGATGTGAGTTATATACAGACCCCCAAACAGTAGAAATGATGTAGCCTACAAATTACAACAGGAGATCGGAAATGCATGCCAAAAGGGCAATGTTATAGTAGTCATGAAGGGACTTCAATCTACAGTAGATCGGGAAAATCAAGTTGGTGCTGGTTTACAGGAGGGGGAATTTCTGGAGTACCTATGAGATAGCTTTTTAGAGCAGCTCATGGTTGAACCCACTAGAAGGTCAGATATTCTGGATTGGGTGTTATGTGGAGAGCTTAAGATAAAAGAACCCTTAGGGGAACGTGATCATAATATGATCAAATTCACTCTGAAATTTGAGGAGAAGCTGAAGTCAGATGTGGAGTAAAGGGAATTAGAGAGGCATGAGAAAGGAGCTGGTCAGAATTGACTGGAAAAGATCAATGGCAGGGATGACGGTAGAGCAGCAACGGCTGAATTTTTGGAAACAATTCAGAAGGCACAGGATATATACATCCCAAAGAGGAAGAAGTATTCTTAAAAAAAAAAGAGGAAACAACTATGGCTAACAAGAGAAGTCAAAGCAAAGAGAGAGCAGATAATAGAGCAAAAATTAGTGGGAAGTTAGAGGATTGGAAAGCTTTTAACAGCCATCTGAAGGCAACTAAAAAAGTCATTAAGGAGGTAAAGATGGAATATGAAAGTAAGTTAGCCAGTGATATTAAAGAGATTTGGATGATAGTATTGAAGGCTTTGTTGCAAAGTTTGCAGACAATATGAAGATAGGTGGAAGGGGAAGTTTTGAGGAAGTTAAGAGGCTACAGAAGGACTTGGACAGATTAAGAGGACGGGCAAAGAAATGGCAGATGGAATACAGTGTTGGAAGGTGTATGGTCATGCACTTTGGTATAAGAAATGAAAGGGGTGACTATTTTCTAAATGGTGAGAAAATACAAAAAAACTGAGCTGCAAAGGGACTTGGGAATCCTTGTGCAGAATTTCTTAAAGGTTAATTTGCAAGTTTGAGTCTCTGGTGAAGACAAATGCAGTGTTAAGATTCATTTCAAGAAAACTAGAATATAAAAGCAAGGATGTAATGTTGAGACTTCATAAAGCACAGGTGAGTCCTCACTTGGAGTACTGTGAGCAAGTTTGGGCCCCTTAGAAGGGATGTGCTGAAATTGGAGAGTGTTCAAAGGAGGTTCACAGAAATGATTTCAGGATTGAAAAGCTTGTCATACATAGAACATTTGATGGTCTGGGACTGTATTCACTAGAATTCAGAAGAATGAGGGGTGACCTTATTAAAACATATCAAATGGTGAAAAACCTTGATAGAGTGAATGTGGAGAAGATGATTCCTATGATGGGAGAACATAAGAAATAGGAGCAGAAGTAGGCCATCTGGCCCATGGAGCCTGCTCTGCCATTCAATAAGATCTGGTTAAAGTTAAAGTCTGTTCCAAACCTTATAGGCTCATTGGGCCTATAAGGTCTGATGGTTTCTGTGGCATGAAGCGACTGAGAGTACGAGACTCCCCTCCCCCCCATAGGACGCCAGTCTATTGTGAGATTAACCAGCATTTTGCTGGTACCCATTTTCAGCTGGATGGACTGGAGCAGTGTGTGGTTAAGTGCCTTGCTCAAGGACACAACACATTGCCTCAGCTGGGGCTCGAACCCACAACCTTCAGATCGCTAGTCCAACACCTACCACTTGGCCACACGCCACTAATGGCTGATCTGGAGTACACTGGATAAAGTAATCAGAAAGGCAAGAGTTCTCAAAGTTTATTTTTTCCTGTGTTTTACCATGGAGAAAGATGTGAAGACTTGGGAACCTGGCAAAGGTAATGCAGAACAAGCTACTGTTAGAAATTATGAAAGTAGGTAGAATAACAATATTTAAAAGACATTTGGGCAAGTACATGACTAGGAAAGCTTTAGAAGGTTATAGGCCAAGTGTGAGCAAATGGAACCAGTCTAGATGGGCATCTTGGCTTGCAAGGTAGAATTGGCCACACTTAGCTTTCTGTCTTGGGCTTTCAGGTGCCCTATTCTCTTCCAAGTCACTCTATTTGTGGTTTAGGAGGAATGAATGGTGTCTGTTTCTGATATTTTTTGCTTGGTTATCTTTTTAGGAGTTGGATGCTCGACAGCAAGAGTTGGATGCATTGAATACAAGAAAGGAAGCACTGGAGGCTGTAAGAGTTGTGAACATTTACACTTCTATTTTATTTGATTATTATATTCTGAGCTTTATTTATGCAAAATTGATGACATTCACAAATATTTGAATACAGTAAATTCTGATCTAAACAATGTAGGAATATTTGATATATTTTTCCAGGGATAACTTTGGCTAAAGTCGCTGCTTGAAATTCAGATTATTCTCTTAATCCTAGAATTCACTAATTACTTGAGAACTTGATGTGCAGATCATAGCTATGGATTCTTACTTAAGCTTTCCATTGAACTACATTTCCAGATTAGGTTTCTACAGCATACAAATTATTGGGAAATATTATGGTAACTAGAAGACTACTTACAAGAACTCTCCATTTATTTATCCTACTTCCAAAGTCTTCATGTCTTCCTCTGTGACAAAACACAGGAGAAATGTTTATTAAGGACTTTACCCATCTCCTATGGCTCCATTCAAAATTGTCCCCAAAAACTGTGATGGGTCACCACCCCCACCACTTTTTTAACTATAGAGAGCAATTAGGTGGATTTCATTATGCAAGTTATGATTGAGATAAATAGATTAATGTATGTAAAGGAAAAGAAATAGAACTGTTGATGGGACTGTGTGTATGGGTGGCAAATGCCTTATGTAGAATGTGGGAATGTAACACCAGAGCATGTTAATGGGTAAATGAGATAGCAGATGGCTTACATGGAATCCCAAGACCATTTCTGCTCATAGAAGGACGTTTGGGATTCTACTGAAAAGTAGAAGTTGGGTGGCACAGTAGCATAGAGGTTAGCACAGCTATTATAGTGGTTAGTGTAATGCTGTTTCAGTTTGATTCCCGTTACTGTCATGTATGGAGTTTGGATGTTCTTCCTGTGACTGGGTGATTTTTGTTTGGGTCCTCTGGTTTTTTCCCACATTCAAAAGATGTATGGTTAAGGTCAGTGAGTTGTGGGCATGCTCAGCAGTGAGAGGGACCTTAACTAATGTGAGGCTAGCGTAAAGCAGACTGATACATTATTGCTCTTGGCAAATGTTTCTACAGAAGTGGTTTGCCATTGCCTTCTACTGGGCGGTGTCTTTACAAGACTTGTGACCCTAGCCTTTATCATTACCATCCTCTTCAGGAAATGTCTGTCTGGCATCAGTGGTCGGATAACCAGGGCTTGTGATATTCACCAGCTACTGATGCAAACATCTACCACCTTCTTGCAGAGCTTCACGTGACCCTGATCGGGGGGTTAAGCAGGTGCTAAATCTTGCCCAAGGATGTCCTGCAGGCTGGCAGAGGGAAGGAACACCTTATACCTCTGGTAGGGATGTATCTCCACTCTGCCACCCTTAGAATACCTTCCAATGATTTTTCCACGACTGATGCAAGGCTCACTGGCTTATTATTTCCCGGTTTATTTTTAGAGCCATTCTTAAATATTAGCCATCCTCCAATCCACTGGTACCTCACTTGTCGCTAAGGATGATTTAAAGGGCCCCTTGAAATGATAGGGTCCTGCAATTTTTGCACTTGCCTCCCACAGGGTATGAGGGAATACCTTGTCAGGCCCTGGGGAGTTATTCACCCTAATTTGCCTCAAAACAGCTAACTCCTCATCGTTTGTAATCTGTAGAAGGTCCACGAGCTCACTGTCGCTTTGCCTCATCTCGCTAGACTCTGTGTCTGTCTCCTAAGTAAATATAAGTTCATTTAGGATCTCCCCCATGTCTTTTGGCTCCATGTATAGATTAACATTCTGATCTTCCAGAGGACCAGTTTTGTCCCTTACAGTCCTCTTGCTCTCAGGGTTCATGTCTATAGATCTTTCAAAGTTGCCATGTGATTGATAAGGTGGTTAAGAAGGCAAATGATGTATCAGCGTTCATTAGTTGAGGGATTGAATTCAAGATCTGTGAGGTAATGTTGCAGTTCTATAAAACTGGTTAGGCAACACTTGGAATATTGTGTTCAGTTCTGATTACATCATTATAGGAAAGATGTGGAAGCTTTAGAGAGGGTGCAGAGGAGATTTAATGCCTGGTTTAGAGAGCATGTCTTATGAGGATAGTTTGAGTGAGCCAGTGTTTTCTCTTTAGAGTGAAGCAAGATGAGAGATGACTTGATAGAGGTGTAGAAGATGATAAAGTGAACAGGTAGCGCCTTTTTCCCAGGACGGAAATTGCTAATACAAGAAAGAGTAATTCAAGATTCAAGTTTATTTACTGTGTGTACTTCAAAACATATAGTGAAGTATGTATTTGCATTATCAACTAGTTGGAGGCAGCCCACAAGCATTGCTACACATTCTAATGCCAATATAGCATTCCTACTAAGCTTGCAGAACAACACAGAACACAACAAGCAGAAAAAAACCCAAAACAGCAAACAAGTATAAGGTAGTTAGAGGTAGTTTTTTTTGCAGAGTGGTGGATATATGGAGTGATGGTAGAGGCAGACACATTAGAGCCATTTAAGAGACTTTCAGAGGCATATGGATGATAGAAAAATGGAGGGCTATGTGGGAGGGAAGGGTTAGATTTATCTTGGAGTAGGTTAAAAGGTTGATGCAATATTATGGGCTGACGGGCCTGTACTGTGCTGCACTATTCTGTGTTCAAACAGAAGCAAGCGTCATAGCTTTTCTACTCGTCATTAAAGCTAAAGGTGTAAAGTGTCTAGTCTGTGCACAGTTCTGCTTACCGCATTACAGGAAGAATGTCAAGTCTTTGGAGAGGGTGCAGAAGAGGTTTGCCAGTATGTTGCTTGACTTAGAGGCTGTTGACTGATGGGAAAAGTTGGACAAACTTGAATTGTTTTCTATGGAGTGTTGCAGATTTATGTCTATTCTGATAGAAGTATATAAAATTATGCGAAGCAAAGATTGGTTAGTCAGTCTTTTTCCCCTGGGTTAAATATCATTGCTTTAAGGTGAGAAGGAAATTTTTAAAGGAGATTTATGAGGTGAGTGTGTTACACAGAGATTGCTAGGTGGCTGGAACATGCTGGTGGGGAAATTGGTGGAAGTAGATACAGTAGCAACACCCAAGAGGCATTTAGACAACAGGCAAGGAGTGGAGGTATATAAACCATGTTCAGGCAGCTACAATTAGTTTGAATTATTTGGCACAAACATAGTAAGCTGAAAGGCCTGTTTCTGTGTTATACTTTACTATGTTCTTAAGAAAGAGCCATGTAATTTAATAAAATAAAATTCAAATTCTGTTCTTTTTCCACAGGAGATAGCCCATTCCCAGGTGAAGCAAGAAGCGGTGGTTCTGTATGAAAAACTCCATGAGCTTGAAAGTCACCGTACTCAGATGATTGCAGAAAATAAAAGTATGGGATCTCCACAGGAGGAGAGGGAACGACTACTAAAACAGGTGAAATTGACCTGCTAAGCCAATCAGTTTTTAAAGGTTTCTCCAAGTGCAGTGATTTAAGAAAATGTGTACAATATATGAAAGAAATTAAGGAAGTATGGTTGAAAAGCTATTCAAGTCATTTAGCAGAAGAAAGGTGCATGGTGATGATGGTAGTTCAAAGCTCAAAGCGAATATATTATCAAAGTACATATAAGTCACCATATACAACCCTGAGATTCATTTTTTGTAGGCATACACAGTAAATCCAACAAACACAATGGAATCCATGAAAAACTGTACCCAACAGGATGGATAAACCAACAATATGCAAATACAAAGGAGAAAAATAATAAGAAGAAAATAATATTGAGAACATGAAAGAAGCGTCCTTGAAAGTGAGTGCATAGGTTGTGGGAACAGTTTCGTGGTAGGGTGAGTGGAGTGAAGTTATTCCCTTTAGTTCAAGAGCCTAATGGTTGATGGGTAATAACCTTTCCTGAACCTGGTGGTATGGGTCCCGAGTTTCCTGTACCTTCTTCCTGATGGCAGCAGCAAGAAGAGAACATGGCCTGGGTAATAGGGGTCCTTGATGATGCTTTCCAGTGACACTGATCGGTATAGTTGTGCTCAATGCCGGGGAGAATTTAAACTAATTTTTGGCAGGGGGATGGGAACTGGTATGCTGGGCTAAGGATGGGCGGTTGTTATACAACTAGTTGTGTAATGAGTCTGTGAGGAAGGACAGGCAGATGATAGGGCAAGATTACAGTCAGTGGGGTGGGGTGGCTCTGTTGGTGAAAAAATGAAATGAAATTTTTTGAAAGAGATTACAGAGGATCAAAAGAAATAGAATCCTTGTAGGTAGAGTTCAGAAACTACAACAGTAAAAATACCCTAATGGGAGTTATATACAGGCATCCAAGCAGTAGGCAGAATGTAGGCTACAAATTACAACAGGAGATAGAAAAGGCATGTGAAAAGGGCAATGTTGTAGTAATTATGGGTGATTTCAATATGCCGATAGGTTGGGAAAATCAGGTTTGTGCTGGATCCCAAGAGAGGGAATTTGTAAAATACTTTTAAAGCAGATTGAGGGTGAAACCACAAGGGGAATGGCAATTCTGGATTGGGTGTTACATAAAAAGACTATAAGATATCGAAACAGAAATAGGCTACTCTCCCATCGAGTCTGCACCACCATTTCATCATGGCTGATCCATTTTCCTCTCAGCCCCAATCTTCTGCCTTCTCTCCGTATCCCTTCATGCTCTGACTAATCAAGAATCTATCACCCTCTGCCATAAATGCCCAATTATTTGGCCTCCACAGTATTTCACAGATTCACCACTCTCTGGCTAAAGAAAATCCTTCTTTATTTCCTTTCAAAGTGGACATTCCTCTATTCTGAGGCTATTTGACTGTCCCACCATGGGAAACATCCCTCCACATCTATAGGTTTCAATGAGAGGGCACCCAAAAAGCTGTAAAGAGAGAACAGATGAATTATCAAAGTAAGCTAGCCAACAGTATAAATAGGATACAAAAAGTGTTTTTCATATGCAGTACATAAAGATTAAAAGAGAGTCGACAGTGGATATTGGACAACTGGAAAATGATGTCGGAGAGTTAGTAATGCAGGACAAAGAAATGGCGGATGAACTGTAAAAGTGTTCGTGTCAGTCTTCAGTGTGAAAGCCACTAGCAGAATGCCAGAGATTCGAGAGTGTCTGGAGGCAGAAGTGAGTGTCATTGCTACTACTAAGGAGGAGGTGCTTGGGAAGCTGAAAAGTCCAAAGGTAGATAAGTCACCTGGACCAAATGGACTACACCCCAGGGTTATGAAGGAGGTAGCTGAAGAGATTGTGAAGATATTAGTAATGATCTTTCAGGAATCACTAGATTCTGGAATGGTTCCTGAGGACTGGAAACTTGCAAATGACATTCCACTCTTTAAGAAGGGAGGGAAGCAGAAGAAAGGAATTATAAGCCAGTTAGCCTGACTTCACTGGTTGGAAAGATGTTGGAGTCTTTATTAAGGTTGAGGTTTCAGTGTACTTGGAGGCACATAATAAAATCGAAAAAGAGTCAGCGTGGTTTTCTAAAGTGGAAATCTGACCTGACAAATCTGTTGGAATTCTTTGAGGAAATAACAGGCAGGATAGACAAAGGAAAGTCAGTTGATGTTATATATTTGGATTTTCAAAAGGCCTTTGACAAGGTGCTGTATATGAGGCTGCTTAACAAGATAACAGCCCATGGTATTACAGGAAAGATACTAGAATGGATAGAAGATTGGCTGACAGGCTGCAGGCCTCAAGTGGGAATAAAGGGAGCCTTTACTAGTTGGTTGCTGGTGATTAGTGGTATTCCACAGGGTCTTTTGTGGGACCGCTTCTTTTCACGTTACATGTCAGTGATTCGGAGGAAGGAATTGATGGCTTTGTGGCCAAGTTTATGGATAATACAAAGATAAGTGAAGGGTCAAATTGTGTTGAGGATTGTCTGTAGAAGGATTTAGACTGGGAGAATTGGCAAGGAAGTGTCAGATGGAATATAGTGTAGGGGAAGTACATGGTCATGTACTTTGGGAGAAGGAATGAAGGTGTTGATTAATTTCTAAATAGAGAAAAAATTCAAAATACAGGGGTGCAAAGTGACTTGGGGGTCTCGTGCAGGTGTCCCTTAGGGTTAATTCACAGGTTGAGTAGGTGGTAATGAAAGCAAATGCAATGGTAGTACTCATTTCGAGAGAATTAGAAGGCAAAAGCAAGAATGTAATGCTGAAGCTTTATAGGGCATTCATCACACCGTACATGGAGTATTGTGAGGAGTTTTAGGCATCTTATCTAAGTAAAAGTAGGTGGAGGGGTAGAATTTAGCAGAATGAGGGGATTCTCATTGAAACCTATCAAATGTTGAAAGGCCTTTAGCCAGAGGGTGGTGAATCTGTGGAATTACATTGTCGGGCGCCTTCTTACAGTGAGAGACACAAATCCACAGTGGCTTTTCTCTTATTTTGATGGCTGTATTGGTTACCGGCATAGCTGAAGTGGTCCTTCAAACTGAAGTTCCAAACAAGTCTTTCTTTTAAATGTCTGCACCACGCACTTAGTTTCTGCTAATGGTCGCTGGGATTCCTTTACCTGTTGATGATATTTGGTAATGCTGTTTTTAAGACAATACAATAGTTCAGAATGCTCTCATCCAGGTTATGTACATCGATCTGCTTAAGGGCCGTCCCATTATGATTTCATGTAGGGGCAAGCCAATGGTTCTATTAGCAGTGGCTTGAATAGTCATCAGAACCAAAGGCAGCACCTGTTCCCACTTCAGTTCAGTTTTCTTACACATTTTCCTCAATTTATTTTTAATTGTTCCGATCATCCTTTCCACTAGGAAAGGATGAACGGAACTGATGATGGTAGTTACAGTGGAAATGTTGATCCACCTGTAAGGCTTTTCATACTTCTTCAATTACCTTACCAGTGAAATGGGTACCATTGTCACTAGATAGTTTCCAGGGGATCCCAAATCGCAGGATTATTTCCTGTAACATACATTTTGCTACTGTAACTGCATCATTCTTTCTGCAAGGAAATTCTTCAACCCATCATGAGAACACATCAATAATGACTAATACATACCTATACCCTTTACATTAAGACAATTCAATAAAGTCCTTCTGTATGTGTACAAAGGGGGCCATCTGACAGCAGTGTATGAAACCCCTGTTACTTGTTACTTGCACCAGTATTCCCGGATTCTGTAAGGCACTTATCATACATTATCTACAGATATGTTCTGCAATTTAAGATACTCCAGTGGCATACCAAGTTTGGTTTATTTAATTAATAATTCCCTTCTTGCCTGCATGTGTGAACTTGTGAACTCATCAGGCAATCCACAGTACCAATTTACCTGGGAACACATAATGCTGTACAGCTTTTTCCACTTTACGCTTTTGGTCGATGGAGCAGTGGACTGGTATCCTTGTATGTCCTCCAAAGTGTGAGGTGTCATCAAGGCCAGCTGTGTGGGGCTGCTTGTTTCTGACACAACAAGGGTGGGCGTAATTGCTGCTGCTTTTGCTGTACAAACTGCCACTTTATTATCCTTAGAGACCTCTTAATTATCCTTATTATCCTTAAAGACCACTTTATTATTCTTAGAGACCTGTTTTTACAAAGTCTATGACAACCATGGTACATAGTAGTTGTAAGTACATCTGTAATGGCTTCCATAATGAAATGGCAGACAGACTCAATGGGACAAATGGCCTAATTCTGTTCCTCTGTCTTATGGTCTGTTAATCCCATCATATTTCAAAGTTTCTTTCTCGAGTAATGACTAAGGATAATTTGCTTCCTATCTAATGTGGTTAATGAGGCCAATGAGGGGCCCACAGATTCTGCCACAGTGTAACAGGAGTTGCTCAACAGGGTGAGCCAGTGTCCAGTTATTCAGATGGTACCCTTCTCCTACCAATTAGACTGAGATTCTCTGCACCATCCTGAATGGCCCTTTTCTGATTTGTGCTGAGTTGGACCTGGGTTTTCCCATTTATTTAAGCTGGTGTTTGCATTTCATGTTAAACCATGTGCTACCCTGTAATCAGATCCAGTTGATATGTTTTTCTGTGCCTTTCCTCTTAAAAGCATATAAACTGATCACCCAATTACGGTGCTAGTAAAATATTTCACTTCTATGCACTCTATAGATAAAGTGGAGTGGCCTACTAAAGCCACTGCCTTGAATCTTCAGGTGTCCAGTTTAATCCTGACTTCAGTTGCTGTTCATGTAGAGTTTCCATGTTCTCCCTGTGGCTATTTGAGTTTCCTCTGGGTGTTTTGTATCCTTTTACATGCCAAAGACTTGTTTGTAGGTTAATTGACCATTGTAAATTTACACTAATAAGTAGGTGAATGATAAAAGTCTGGGGAAGGTTGATGAGAATCTGGAGGAGAAAAAAAGATGGGATTTAAATAGCTGGTTGAAGTTTGCTGTTTCTGTACTGTGGTTCTCTATGACTAGTGATGATGTAACATTTCTCAAAGATGTTGTAAAGGCATCCTTGAATCATTTTCTCCACCCATCTGGGGAAAGGAATATATTGTAGCCAGTGAATTTGTAGGTTCCAGCAAATGAATTTAAAAGATTTTGTGGAGATAGAATAGAAGATAGCAAGATGATCTCTACTATACTCTGTAACACTTGCCATAGGTCATCTATTGCTTAGAAGAGTACAAGAAGACACAGGCCACTGGTGTCAGTGGATCATAGACTGGGTTTGATAATAAACTTGAACTTTTATGTCAACACAGGCTCAGTACCATGGAAGGATGAATGGCCTGTTTCCATGCTGCATGACTCTAGTCCCATTAAGTTAATGATAACAAATATCTGTTACTCAACTGTGGTATCACAGTTATAACAAAATATATTGGTTTTTCTGCCATATATTAATAACTTGAGAATTGATCACAGGTAATGATGTGTTTCACTTACTTATTTCTGCATTTCCTAAGACCTTAAAATGCTGGTTTAAAAACCTGTGATGTGTGTAATGAGACAGTAATTGTTAACCAAAGTTAAAGGTTTAAAGCAACACACACAAAATGCTGGAGGAATTCAGCAGATTAGGCAGTGTCTATGGAAATGAATAAACAGATCTGCACTGTACTTTGTGTATTGAAAAACATAAATTAGGAGCAGGAGTCAGTCGTCAGTACTCTTAGGCCTGTTGCAGAAGATCTGACTGTAACCATATAACCATGTAACAATTACAGCACGGAAACAGGCCATCTTGGCCCTTCTAGTCCGTGCCAAACGCTTACTCTCACCTAGACCCACTGGCCTGCACTCAGACCATAACCCTCCATTCCTTTCCTGTCCATATACCTATCCAATTTTACTTTAAATGACAATACCAAACCTGCCTCTACTACTTCTACTGGAAGCTTGTTCCACACAGCTACCACTCTCTGAGTAAAGAAATTCCCCCTCGTGTTACCCTTAAACTTTTGCCCCCTAACTCTCAACTCATGTCCTCTTGTTTGAATCTCCCCTACTCTCAATGGAAAAAGCCTATCCATGTCAACTTGATCTATCCCCCTCATAATTTTAAATACCTCTATCAAGTCCCCCCTCAACTGCCTATGCTCCAAAGAATAAAGACCTAACTTGTTCAACCTTTCCCTGTAACTTAGGTGCTGAAATCCAGGTAACATTCTAGTAAATCTCCTCTGTACTTTCTCTATTTTGTTAATAACTTTCCTATAATTCGGTGACCAGAATTGTACACAATACTCCAAATTTGGCCTCACCAATGCCTTGTACAATTTTAACATTACATCCCAACTCCTATACTCAATGCTCTGATTTATAAAGGCCAGCATACCAAAAGCTTTCTTCACCACCCTATCCACATGAGATTTCACCTTCAGGGAACTATGCACCATTATTCCTAGATCACTCTGTTCTACTGCATTCTTCAATGCCCTACCATTTACCATGTATGTCCTATTTGGATTATTCCTACCAAAATGTAGCGCCTCACACTTATCAGCATTAAACTCCATCCATCTGCCATCGTTCAGCCCGCTCTTCTATCTGGCCTAAATCTCTCTGCAAGGTTTGAAAACCTACTTCATTATCCACAACGCCACCTACCTTAGTATCATCTGCATACTTAGTAATCCAGTTTACCACCCCATCATCCAGATCATTAATGTATATAACAAACAACATTGGACCCAGTTGCACAGATCCCTGAGGCACACCACTAGTCACTGGCCTCCAACCTGACAAACAGTTATCCACCACTACTCTCTGGCAGCTCTCATCCAGCCACTGTTGAATCCATTTTACTACTTCAATATTAATACCTAACGATTGAACCTTCCTAA
Organism: Hemitrygon akajei; assembly: GCF_048418815.1. Taxonomy (NCBI): domain Eukaryota; kingdom Metazoa; phylum Chordata; class Chondrichthyes; order Myliobatiformes; family Dasyatidae; genus Hemitrygon; species Hemitrygon akajei. Next base: position 83,797,996 of record NC_133129.1, on the reverse strand, counting down.
CTAACCTTCCATGCAGAACCTTGTCAAAGGCCTTACTGAAGTCCATACAGGCAGCATCCACTGCTTTACCCTCGTCAACTTTCCTCATAACCTCTTCAAAAAATTCAATAAGATTTGTCAAACATGACCTTCCATGCACAAATTCATGCTGACTATTCCTAATCAGACCCTGTCTATCCAGATAATTATATATACCATCTCTAAGAATACTTTCCATTAATTTACCCACCACTGACGTCAAACTGACAGGCCTATAATTGCTAGGTTTACTCTTAGAACCTTTTTTAAACAATGGAACCACATGAGCAATACACCAATCCTCTGGCACCATCCCCGTTTCTAACCTCAATAATGTGTTTCCTTTGATCTATTGTAATCTTTTGACCCCTTAGTTATCAAATATTTATGTATCTCTGCCATTAAAATATTGAAAAATTCTGCTTCCTTAACCTTTTAAAGAAGAGTTTTAAAGGTACATGATTTTCTGAGAAAATAAGAGTTTATTTATTTATTGAGATACAGGTCGGAATATGCCCTTCAAACTGTGCCATCCAGCAACCCTCAATTTAATATTAACCTAATCATGGAGCAATTTACAATGACCATTTAGCCTACTTGCCTGTTTGTCTTTGGACTGGGGGAAGTACCTAGTGAAAACCCACGCATTCCTTATGGATGACATAAAAACATAGAAAGCCTACACCACAATACAGGCCCTTCGGCCCACAATGCTGTGCCAAACATGTACTTGCATACATGTTGGAATGATGTTGGAATTGAACTCCAAACTCTGATGTCCCGAGCTGTAATAGTGTTACGCTTTCATGATAAGTATCCAAGCCCATATCTTTAAACAGATTTCAAACAAGAGAAAATCTGCAGATGCTGGAAATCCAAGCAACACACACAAAATGCTGAGGAACTCAGCAGGCCAGGCAGCATCTATGGAAAAAAAGTACAGTCAATGTTTCAGGCCGAAACCCTTCGGCAGGACTGGAGAAAAAAAACTGAGGAGTAGATTTGAAAGGTGGGGGGAAGGGAGAGAGAAATCAGGTGATAGCTGAAACTTGGAGGGGGAGGGATGAAGCAAAGAACTAGGAAGTTGATTGGTGAACGAGTCAGAAGGCCATGGAAGAAAGAGAAGGGGGGAGGGAGGAGCAGTAGAGGGAGACAATAGACGGGCAAGGAGATAACATGAGAGAGGGAAAAGGGGATGGGAAATGATGAACGGGTGGTGAGCGGGAGGCATTACTGGAAGTTTGAGAACTCTTTTGTTCATGCCATCAAATTGGAGACTACCCAAACAGAATATAAGGTGTTGTTCCTCCAACCTAAATGTGGCCTTATCATGACAGTGGAGGAGGTCATGGATGGACATATCGGAATGGGAATGGGAAGTGGAATTAAAATGGGTGGCCAATCTCCCAATCTACGTCAGGTCTCGCCAGTGTAGAGGAGGCTGCATCGGGAGCACTGAACACAGTATATAACCCCAACAGACTCACAGGTGAAGTGTCGCCTCACTTGGAAAGACTGTTTGGGGCCCTGAATGGTAGTGAGGGAGGAGGTGTAGAGGCAGGTGTAACATTTGTTCCGCTTGCAAGGATAAACGCCAGGAGGGAGATCAGTGGGGAAGGATGAATGGACGGTGAGTTGCGTAGGGAACGATCCCTGTGGAAAGCAGAATGTGGGGAGGGAGGGGAAAGAAAAGTGTTTGGTGGTGGGATCCAGTTGAAGGTTGCGGAAGTTTCGGAGAATAATGTGCTGCACATGGAGGCTGTTGGGGTGGTAGGTGAGGACAAGAGGAACCCTATCCTTGGTAGGGTGGCGGGAAGATAGGGTAAGAAGAAACATGCGTGAAATAGAAGAGATGCGGTTGAGGGCAGCGTTGATGGTGGAGAAAGTGAAACCCCTTTAAACAGATCTCTAGTTTAAATTCCCCTATAAGGAGAAATGTTCCCTCATCTCTACCCTGTCAAGAGACTTGAGGATTGTATACTACATGTCCCTATCACATCTCTTCATTTTTCTAAACCAGTGAACTTTGGTGAAGCTGTCATAAGAATAAACATTCTATCATGTATAACTATAATCCAGCATTTCAGCATTGTACCAAAGAGGACTCATTTTTTGCTATGTGATGCTATGCAAATCATACAAATCAGCTAAACTGCTTCATTCTCCTCAGTACTTCATGGTTATTAGCTGTTGCACTTTTGCTGTCTTTACCTTTTCCAAAGATATTTCACTGTCAAATCTTGTCCATCTTATTACTTACTTCAATGGAGCTTTCTTTCAGATAGTGTTATTACTTGTAATTTTGTTCCCTGCCCTGACATTGTACTCTATAATGCAGAATTAATTATCGTAATGTAGTTAAAATTCTTCATATGCAGCTCTCAATCTTTATTTATGCCAGTACTTAATGTAACAGTAATGGTTTTTGAAAGATTTGAAAATGTCCTTTTTAATTGTGTCATAGAGTAGCACAGCATGGAAACATATTCTTCAACACACCATGTCCATGTCAATCTTTGTGTCCCATCAGTACTAATCAATTCAATAAAACCCAATAGCCATTGAAGCTGATAGTCCCCTGTATTCCTGAAACTCAGTTTTTCTTGCTTTTAACAGGTTAAAGAAGATAACCAGGAAATAGCCAGCATGGAAAGACAGTAAGAAAGAAATTTAAATATTATCTCCAATAATTTTACTGTGTTGATTTTACTTCTATTATATTTAATTTTAATTTTTTGTGTGATAATGTTGGGGTCAGTTGTGGCACTAAAATTAATAATATTCATCATTCAGCGTTCTTCTGCCTCGCTACAGACTTTGCACCGGCTCATACTCAGCTGTAAGTGCTTTGCATGCTCATCTTGTTGCAGTCTTTATAGTGTTCATCACTTAGCAATGCTGTTAAGCATGTATATTTACTGTTTCTGGCCCAGAATTAAAAAGATGCCGTGGCTAGAGTGGAAATATGATCAGTATTCTTTATCAACGTTGCCATCAGGTTTTTCTTAATGATGATATTTATTTTTTAAAATGTAATTTTTTCATTAAATTATTAGGAAAAGTATAATTAATTCCAGTTGATCCATTCTTTTACAATTTTGTCAATCTTTCTGTCTGACATGTAGTTCAGCTCACTCCATAGATGCTGTATGATCTACTTACTCTCTCCATTATTTTCTAAATGAAATACCCTACAGCATTAGCAGTAAAAATCCTAACCAGGGCATTACATTAATATTACAAAAGAGGAGCTTTTAGCAGGCTTCAAGGGCATAAAGGTTGATAAAACAATCAGGGCCTGAGCAAGTATATCTGAGGAAATTGTGGGAAGGTAAGGAAGAGTTTGCTGGTCACCAACAGATACTTCAGTGTCACAAGTGAGTAATCATAAAATTGGATCTGTCAATCTCTGCCTTAAATATACAAAAAAACTTGTCTTCCACAGCTGCCTGTTGCAAAGAATTCCCCAAATTCACCACTCTGGCTAAAGAAATTCCTCCTCATCTCCATTCTAAAAGGATGCCCCTCTCTTCTGAGGCTGGGTTCTCTGGTCTTAGACTCTCCACCACATGAAAGCTTTTCGATAGTTTTCAATAGGTCCCCCCTCATTCTTCTGAATCCTAGTGAATACAGGCCCAGAGCCATCAAACACTCTTCATATGACAAGCTATTCAATCCTGGAATCATTTTTGTGAACCTCCTTTGATGCAACTTCAGTGCTTCCTTTCTAAGCAGCCCAAACCAGCTCACAAAACTTCAAGTGAGTTCTCACCAGTGCTTCATAAAGTCTCAACATTACATCCTTGGTTTTATATTCTAATCCTGTTGAAATGAATGCTAACATTGCATTTGCCTTTCACACCAGACTCAACCTGCAAATTAATTATTAAGGAATCCTGCACAAGGACTCCCAGCTCCATTTGCACCTGAGTTTTTTGTATTTTCTCTCTATTTATAAAACAGACAACTCTTTGATTTCTTCTTACCAAAATGCATGACTGTACTCTTCCTGAAACTGTATTCCATCTGTTATTTCTTTGCCCATACTTTTAATCTGTCTATGTCTTTCTGTAGTCTCTCTAATTCCTCAAACTACCTGCCCCTCCACCTATCTTTATATCGTCTGTAAACTTTGCAACAAAGCCATCAATTTCATCATCCAAATCATTGGCATAAAAATAATTGGTCCCAACACATACCCCTGTGAACACCACTAGTCACTAGTAGCCAGCCAGAAAAGGCTCCTTTAATTCCCACTCTTTGCCCCCTGCCACTGCTTTATCCAGACTAGAATCTTCCCAGTAATACCATGGGCTTGTAGCTTGTTAAGCAGCCTCAAGTGTGGCACCTTGTCAAAGGCTTTCTGAAAATCCAAGTACATAACATCAACTGATTCTCCTTTGTCTATCCTGCTTGTTATTTCTTCAAAGAATTCCAACAGATTTGTCAAGCAAGATTTTCCCTAGAAAAAACTATGCTGACTATGGCCTATTTTATTCTGTGTCTCTAAGTACCCAAGATCTTATCCTCCAATCAACTCCAACATTTTACCAAACACTGAGGTCAGACTAACTGGCCTATAGTTTCCTTTCTTCTGCCTCTTTCCCTTCTTGAAGAGTGGAGTGACATTCGCAATTTTCCAGTTTCTGGAACCATTCCAGAATCTAGTGATTCTTGAAAGATTATTACTAATGCCTCCATGATCTTTCCAGACACTTCTTTTTGAACTCTGGGATGCACACTGTCTGGTCCAGATGACATATCTACCTTCAGACCTCTCCGTTTCCCAAGCACCTTCTCTCTTATTATGGTAATTTCGTACACTTCATGGCCCTTGACACCTGGAACATCCACCATACTGCCAGTGTCTTCCACAGTGAAGACTGATGCAAAATACTTATTCAGTTTGTTCGCTATTTCATTGTCCCCATTATTATATGCATCATTAAGCAGCAGTCCTATAATGCTTATAAAAAGTATTCACCTCTTCCCCTCCCGGAAGTTTTCATGTTTTATTGTTTTACAACATTGAATCACAGTGGATTTAATTTGGCTTTGACATACCATCCTGCTTTCTCGTTTGTGGCCACAGACTTTCCCTTCTGTTCCGCTAACTATTGAGTTACCTATAACTACCGCACTGCTCGACTTTACTCTTCCCTGTTGAGCCTCAGAGCTAGCCACTGTGCCACCTGCCTGGCTGCTGCTGCCATGCTTTGGTGGGTCATCCACCCAGCAGTATACTTGTTGCTGAAGAGAATGGCCACAGGGGAACCCTACACTGATTTTTTAATCCCATTATCACTCCTGATATTACCATTCTACTGTCCAAAGGCTGTATTCTGGGTGTGACCACCTCTTCAAATGTCTTCAGCCTCCTGAATGATCCTGAGTACATCCAACTTCTGCTTCAACTCCTTTCCATTCAGGTAGACTTCCCCAATCAACTTCTGCTAGAACCTACCTAATTCCCTCAAAATTAGCCCTACTGCAACATAGGATGCTATCTGTCTAATCTTTAAGAAGCTTTTAGTTAGACACATGAATATTCAGGGTAGACGAATACTGTATAGAACATATGCAGGGAGAAGAGACTTAGTTTAATTTTACATCATGTATTGTATCAGTTAGTGTATCTGAAAGTCTCTTGAAAATCACAGTCGTGAATACTTCCATTACCACCCTAACGGTGTGTTCCAAGTAGCCAATACTCTGTTTAAAATGCTTGCCCCACACATGCCCTTTTAACTTGCCTTTTCACACCTTAAAGCATGCCTTCTATTATTCAGATGTTGTTGAGACCTCTGACAAAGTCAGGAGGCAAAAGGCTGAGCGATGGTGGGACTAATGTTCTGAGTTCAAAGGTTTCGAAGTTTCAAAGATAATATTTAATGTCAGAGAAATGTATACAACATACATCCTGAAATGCTTTTTCTTCATAACCATTCACGAAAAACAGAGAAGTGCCCACAAAGAATGAATGACAGTTAAATGTTAGCACCCCAAAGTCCCCCCACAGCTCCCCTCCCTCCCGTGCGTATGCGGCAGCAAGCAATGATCCCCCCTCCCCCACTTTTTAAAAAAGGAGGGAGAGAGAAACCAGGGAATTATAGACCGGTTAGTCTGACATCGGTGGTGGGGAAAATGCTAGAGTTATCAAAGATGTGATAACAGCACATTTGGAAAGAGGTAAAATCATTGGACAAAGTCAGCATGGATTTATGAAAGGAAAATCATGTCTGATGAATCTTATAGAATTTTTTGAAGATGTAACTAGTAGAGTGGATAGTGGAGAGCCAGTGGATGTGGTATATTTAGATTTTCAAAAGGCTTTTGACAAGGTCCCACACAGGAGATTAGTGTGCAAACTTAAAGCACACGGTATTGGGGGTATGGTATTGATGTGGATAGAGAATTGGTTGGCAGACAGGAAGCAAAGAGTGGAAGTAAACGGGACCTTTTCAGAATGGGAGGCAGTGACTAGTGGGGTACTGCAAGGCTCAGTGCTGGGACTCCAGTTGTTTACAATATACCGTAGATTCCGGACTACAGAGCGCACCTGATTAAAAGCCGCTGGCTCTAATTTTAGAAAGAAAATCAATTTTTTACTTGTACAGGCCACACCGGATTTTAGGCCGCACCGGATTTTAGGCCGCACTGGATTTTCAGCCACACCGGATTTTCGGCCGCAGGTGTCCCACGTTGTAATATGAGATATTTACACAGAAAGATATTACACGTGAGGATTTTTTAACTTTTAATTAAATCCATATGGTAACATAAACAAATACATATTGCAAATGCTTTTTTTCGAACCGTGCCTGTAACGCAGCTACTTTTAAATATACGTTGCGTATACTTTTTTACTGAACAACATTCCAATATCTCCTAACGACTGGTAAAAAATATATATACTGCAGCCTACCAGGAAAAGTTATTGATCGCCTTTAACTTAAAAGCAGCATTCGCTCAGATCTAATGCCGCTCCGCCGCTCGCCCCCCGCCGTCCCGTTTATCGCAAACGGCATTTTTCCCACAAGACGCAGCGAAACCGGGTGTGACGTCATAGCATCCCGCGATGTAGTACAGAAAACAAATATAGTTAAAACACTTCTAACTTTAACTAGAAAATGAATTACTAAGCGAAAATATTATAAACTAAATAACTGCCATAAAGGCAGCACAATGCTTTTCTTCGAGTGTTTTCCATGTTGATGAGGGTGAGTACAAATGACTGATTTACAATAATTTAATTGTGAAAGTGCGCTTGATTTATCATACAATTTCATTGGACCTCTGTGAACTACTCATCAATTTTATTGGTTTACTGTTACGAGGCAAAATGTTTTTGGCGGCATGAAAAAAATCATGCATTAGCCGCACCGTATTAAAGGCCGCAGTGTTCAAAGCTGTTCAAAATGTGGGAAAAAAGTAGCGGCTTATAATCCGACATCTACGGTATATTAATGATTTAGATGAGGGAATTAAATGCAGCATCTCCAAGTTTGCGGATGACACGAAGCTGGGCGGCAGTGTTAGCTGTGAGGAGGATGCTAAGAGGATGCAGGGTGACTTGGATAGGTTAGGTGAGTGGGTAAATTCATGGTAGATGCAATTTAATGTGGATAAATGTGAGGTTGTCCACTTTGGTTGCAAGAACAGGAAAACAGATTATTATCTGAACGGTGGCCGATTAGAAAAAGGGGAGATGCAACGAGACCTGGGTGTCATTGTACACCAGTCATTGAAAGTGGGCATGCAGGTACAGCAGGCGGTGAAAAAGGCAAATGGTATGTTGGCATTCATAGCAAAAGGATTTGAGTACAGGAGCAGGGTGATTCTACTGCAGTTGTACAAGGCCTTGGTGAGACTGCACCTAGAATATTGTGTGCAGTTTTGGTCCCCTAATCTGAGGAGAGACTTTCTTGCCATAGAGGGAGTACAGAGAAGGTTCACCAGATTGATTCCTGGGATGGCAGGACTTTCATATGAAGAAAGACTGGATCGACTAGGCTTATACTCACTGGAATTTAGAAGATTGAGGGGGGATCTTATTGAAACGTATAAAATTCTAAAGGCTAGATGCAGGAAGATTGTTTCCGATGCTGGGGAAGTCCAGAACGAGGGGGTCACAGTTTAAGGATAAAGGTGAAGCCTTTTAGGACCGATATGAGGAAAAACTTCTTCACACAGAGAGTGGTGAATCTGTGGAATTCTCTGCCACAGGAAACAGTTGAGGCCGGTTCATTGGCTATATTTAAGAGGAAGTTAGATATGGCCCTTGTGACTAAGGGGATCGGGGGTATGGAGAAAAAGCAGGTACAGGGTTCTGAGTTGGATGATCAGCCATGATCATACTGAATGGCGGTGCAGGCTCAAAGGGCCGAATGGCCTACTCCTGCACCTATTTTCTATGTTTCTAACCACCGAGCACTCAAGCGTGGGAAAGACACAGACTTGCAGTACTCTAAAAACTGCATGTTCACCCTGTATTCAACATACCACAGGCTCTCTCTCTCCCTAATAAGGGAGAAAAAGAGGTATCTCGGTTTCACAGCAAGAGAGGAGACACAACAAACAACTTGCTGGCTTACGATGTTAAAAGTCTGTTGCGTCGCATTTTTTGAGCTCTGTGCCCAAAGATCTCGGGTCTCTGGACACACAGCCTTAGATCTGCCATCTCCCATGACACACTGATCTCTTGCCCGGACACTGACCTCTGAACCACCTGTCTCCAGAGCCCCGAGATCCTAGGCCTCCAAAGGCGAGCTGTGCTCTTAGGTTGCGCCCTTGGCGTGCCAAGTAACGGCCAGTCATGAAACCCCGAGAGTGGCTCACATTCCCACAAAGAACCATAGTCAGCATGTAACTCCAGGCCAGGATCTTCAAAAGAACGCTGAAAGGGAAAAATAAAGATATTAAAGATGGAAAGAGAGCTGTTTCTGAAAATGCAAGCAAAGGAGTTGCCATTAGTTGGCACCCCAAAAGAGGTCCCAATGATGCAGAAATCTGAATCCCTGCTCCCTGCTCCAATCCCTCAGCCACGCATTTATCCTCCACCTCATCCTATTCCTATTCTCACTGTCGCATGACACAGGCAGTAATCCCGAGATTACTACCTTTGCAGTCCTGCTTCTCAACTTCCTTCCTAACTCCCTGTAGTCTTTTTTCAGGACCTCTTCCCTTTTCCTACCTATGTACCACGACCTCTGGCTGTTCTCCCTCCCACTGCAGGATATCTTGGACGATACTTGAAGAGCAGTTTGAACAATGCCTAATGAAGCTTCAGCATTACATCCTTGCTTTTATATCAGTTCTCTTGAATCGAATGCTGACATTTGTTTTCCATGTTACCAACTCAACTTGCAATTTAACATTTGGGCAATCCTGCACAAGGACTCTCAAGTATTTTTGCCCCTGTGATTTCTGAATTTTCAACCCGTTTTAAGAAATTAGTCTATGCCTTTTATTCCTTATACCAATGTGCATGACAATATACTGCATGCCTGTGTTTTATTTGCAACTTCTTTTCCCATTCTAACCTGTGTAAAATGTTCTGCAGACTCCCTGCTTCCTCAACACTACCTGCTCCTCCACCTATCTTTTCATTGTCCACAGACTTTGCTACAAAACCATCAATTCCTTTGTCCAAATCATTGACATATAATGAAAAAAGAAGTGATCCCAAAACTGACCCCCTACAGAACATAATTAGTCACTAGCAGCCAACCAGAAAAGATCACCTTTATTCCCAATCTTTGCTTCCTGCTAGTTAGCCTATCTTCTATCCATTAATACCACGTACTCTTACCTTGTTAAGCAGCCTCATGCTAGTATCTTGTCAGAGACTTACTGAAAATCCAGATAAAGAACATCCAGTGACTCTCCTTTGTCTATTCTACCTGATTTTCCTCAAATAATTCTAACAGATTTTTCAAATAAGATTGCCCCTTAAGGAAACCATATTGACTTAGTGTTTTTTTTAATCATGTTTCTCCATATACTCTGAAACCTTAATAATGGACTGAACAGCTCCCCAAATCACTGACGTCAAACTATCTGCCCTAAAATTTCCTGTATTCGTCTTCCTTTCTTTTTAAAGAGTTGAGTGACATCTGCAATTCTCCAGTCCTGTACAACCATTCTTTCATAACGCTGGTGTGTAGTCCATCTAGTCCAGATGACTTAGCTACCTTCAGACCTTTAAACTTCCTTAGCATCTTCACCTTAAAAATAGCAACTACAATCAATTCTGTCCCCTGACACTCTTGAATTTCTGGCATACAGCTAGTGTCCAGAGTGAAAACTTGATGCAAGATAATTAATGAGTTTGTCTGCCATTTCTTTGACTTTCATTACTATCTCTGGAGCTAATGTTGACTAGCTTACCTTCATGTTTCATTTTTTTCTCCTTATTGCTTTTTTAAAGTTGCTTTATGTTGGTTTTTAAAAGTTTCACCATACTCTAGCTATGCTATATCCCCTATCTTTAGCTCTTATGCTGTCTTTGACTTCACTAGTCAGCCACATTTGTTTGTTATCCTCCCTTTAGAATATTTTTTCTTCTTTAGTTTGTATCTATCCTGTGCCTTCAGAATTGCTCCCAGAAACTCCAGCCATTTCTATTTTGCTGTCATCCCAACTTTCTCCCCAAACAGTATCCAAAACAGCATACTATTTATTGAGGGCAGTGGCTGTGGGGGTACTCTGCAATGTCTGCCTATTCCCTTTTCCTCTCCAAAGAGCTGATTACTGACTTCAGGTGGAGGAAACCAGACATCCATGAGCCACTCCTCATCGGGGAATCAGAGGTGGGAGAGGTCACAAGAGTATCTGTCCTGGGTCCAGCATGTACTGCCATTATGAAGATAGCATGGCAGCTCTTCTACTTTCTTATGTTTGTGAAAATTTGGCATGTCATCTAAAACTTTGCTAAACTTAAAGAATTATGGTGGATATTATATTGACTGGCTGCAACACAGCCTAGTATGGAAACACCGCTGCTCTTGAAAGGAAATCATACAAGAAGTAGTGAATATGTAGTGAATTCATCACATGTAAAGCCTTCATGGAGTGCTGTCGCTGGAAAGCAGCATCCATCATCAAGGGCCCCCACAATCCAGTTGATACTCTCTTCTTGCTATCATCAGGAAGGTAGTACAGGGGCCTCAGGACCCACACCACTAGGTTCAGGAACAAGTATTACCCTTCAACCATCAGACTCTTGAACCAGAGGGAATAATTTCACTCAACTTCGCTTGTCTCTGTACTGTTCCCAAGAACACTTCATCTCATATTCTCAATATGTATTGTCTATTTATTTATTATTATTATTTCTTTTTCTTTTTGTATTTGTTCAGTTTGTTGTCTTTTCAACATTGGTTTGTCCTTCGGGTGACTACCTGTCACATCCGCATTCTCCCATATGACCTCAGGGCCATCCAGCTGCAACTCCAAAGGGACATAGATAAAGTGAATATCTCCGTGTTTTTCTCAGCTGAGCTGTTTATGCAATTGAATGTGATGCAATGATATTTAAACACCTCATTTCTGACTTGTGATGGATGGAAGTTCACCGTTGAAGTGACTGAAGATGGTTAGAACTAGAACGCTGCCTTGAGAAAGTCAGACAGGTTTTCCAGAGCTTCTTGTTGCTATTCATGGTTGAATGCTTTCATTGATAGCCAATTTATCCAAACCTCTGAAATTCAGTACTTTACTCCATGAGTCAGCCAAGGCTGTTTTGAAGGCTTAGAGGCAAATAAATGTCATAAGAGCATCTGGAATTAGATATGTGTTATTTGATAATATCTGATAACTCTTGATGACACCTTTCACTTTTTGAATTCTGTTCATTTACAGTATATGATCTAAATGCTTCTGACATTTGCATCTAGGTTTGATATGCATGCCTTTGCTAATTTAATATACTAATAATGACCATGAATATTTAATTCTAGACTTATGGAGATGAGGGAGAAAGTGAGTCATGTAACTGAAGAGATTCGGCAACTTGATATGGATTTGGAGGAACACCAAGGTGGGTTACTTTAAACCAAATTGGGCTACTTCTGGCAAATGCTACTTGAGTGTTCATTATGTGATCTCATAGGTAACATTGTATGCATTTGGTTTAACAAATGCACCTATGAGACCTGGTCATTCAAAAACATGACACAGAGTAATATCTAGCTATAAAGTTTCTCTCACTCTTCTCTGAACCTATTTTCCTGTTATGTTTTTGTTTTTGTTAAGTGAATCTCTTTCAGATCTCTGGAGTTATTTTGGAAGTACAATAATGTAGTGGAACTTACATTTAAGTACATGAGTCACAGAGTCAGAGACAGATTTCAGTCCAACTTGTCCATGCCAATGAAGTTGCCTACCAGAGTTTGTCCTATTTGCTTACATTTGGCCAATATTATGGATTTGTAGATTAATAAAGCACAGAAACAGGCCTTCGGCCCAACCCATCCATGCCGATCAAGATGCCTACCTAAACGAATCCCATTTGCCCACTTTTGACTCTTATTGTTTTAAACTTTTTCTATCTATGTACCTGTCCAAATAGCTTTTAAATATTGTTATTGTACTTGCCTCCCTCTGGCAGTTTGTTGCATATAAATATCAACCTCTGCATGTTGATGTTGTTCCTTAGCTTCCTTTTAAATTTTTCCCCTCTCATCTTAAACCTAATCTTTCTAGTTTTATTTCACCCCCTCTATGCCTTTCATGATCTTATGCACTTCAATAAATCTCATGTGCTCCAAAGAATAGAGTTCAAGGCCTTATCACACTATTCCTTGAGCCCTGGCAAAATTCTCATTAATCTTCTTTGCAGTCTTTCCTTCTTACTTAGATCTTTGACAGGCTAAGCAGAATCATACAAAATACCTCATAACAACTCATACAATTGCAACATAATGTCCAATGTTAATGTCATAATCTTTATTGTTCTGACTGATGAAAGCCAACATGCCGAATTCCTTCTTCACCACCCTATATACATCATTCAGGGAACTATGTACTTGTATTCCTAGTCTCTTTGTTCAATAACATAGAAACATAAAACACCTACAGCACAATACAAGCCCTTCGGGCCACAAAGCTGTGCCAAACATGTCATTACCTAGGGTTACCCATAGCCCTCTATTTCCCTAAGCTCCATGCACATGTCCAGGAGTCTCTTAAAAGACCCTATCGTATCCGCCTCCACCACCATCGCCTCCACGCACTCACCACTCTCTGCGTAAAGAACTTACCGTTGACATCTCCTCTATACCTACTTCCAAGCACCTTAAAACTGTGCCCTCTCGTGCTAGCCATTTCAGCCCTGGGAAAAGCCTCTGACTATCCACATGATCAATGCCTCTCATCATCTTATACATATCAGGTCACCTCTCATCCTCCGTCGCTCCAAGGAAAAAAGGCCGAGTTCACTCAACCTATTCTCATAAGGCACACTCCCCAATCCGGACAACATACTTGTAAATCTCCTCTGCACCCTTTCTATGGTTTCCACATTCTTCCTGAAGTGAGGCAACCAGAACTGAGCAAAGTACTCCAAGTGGGGTCTGACCAGGGTCCAATATAGCTGCAACATTACCTCTCGGCTCCTAAACTCAATCCCACAATTGATGAAGGGATTATCCACTGAGTCAACTTGCACAGCTGGTTTGAGTGTCCTATGGATTTGGACCCCAAGATCCCTCTGATCCTCCACACTGCCAAGAGTCTTACCATTAATACTATATTCTGCCATCATATTTGACCTACCAAAATGAACCACCTCACACTTATCTGGGTTGAATTCCATCTTCTACTTTTCAGCCCAGTTTTATATCCTATCAATGTCCTGCTGTAACTTCTGACAGCCCTCCACACTATCCACAACACCTCAAACCTTTGTGTCATCAGCAAATTTACTAACCTTTCCTCCACTTCCTCATCCACGTCATTTATCAAAATCACGAAGAATAGGGGTCCCAGAATAGATCCCTGAGGCACACCACTGGTGACTGACCTCCATGCAGAATATGACCCGTCTACAACCACTCTTTGCCTTCTGTGGGAAAGCCAGTTCCGGATCCACAAAGCAATGTCCCCTTGGTTCCCATGCCTCCTTACTTTCTCAATAAGTCTTGCATGGGGTACCTTATCAAATGCCTTGCTGAAATCTATATACACTACATCTACTGCTCTACCTTCATCAATGTGTTTAGCCACATCCTCAAAAAATTCAATCAGGCTCATAAAGGACAACCTGCCTTTGACAAAGCCATGCTGACTATTCCTAATCATATTATGCCTCTCCAAATGTTCATAAATCCTGCCTATCAGGATCTTCTCCATCAACTTACCAACCACTGAAGTAAGACTCACTGTCATAATTTCCTGGGCTATCTATATTCCCTTTCTTAAATAAGTGAACAATATTTGCAACTTTCTTGAATAAGTGAACAATATCTGCAACCCTCCAGTCCTCCAGAATCTCTCCTGTCCCCATTGATGATGCAAAGATCATCTCCAGAGGCTCAGCAATCTCCGCCCTTGCCTCCCACAGTAGCCTGGGGTACATCTCGTCTGGTCCCGGTGACTTATCCAACTTGATGTTTTCCAAAAGCTCCAGCACATCCTCTTTCCTAATATCTACTTGCTCAAGCTTTTCAGTCCGCTGTAAGGCATTTCTACAATCGCCAAGATCCTCTTCCATAGTGAATACTGAAGCAAAGTTCTCATTAAGTACCTCTGCTATCTCCTCTGGGTCCATACACACTTTTCCACTGTCACACTTGATTGGTCCTATTCTCCCACATCTTATCCTCTTGCTCTTCACATACCGTGGAATGCCTTGGCGTTTTCCTTAATCCTGTCCACCAAGGCCTTCTCATGGCCCCTTCTGGCTCTTCTAATTTCTTTATTAAACTCCTTCCTGCTAGCCTTTTAATCTTCTAGATCTCTATCATTACCTAGTTTTTTGAACTTTCATAGGATCTTCTTTACTTCTTGACTAGATTTACAACAGCGTTTGTACACCACAGTTCCTGTACCCTACCATCCTGTCCCTGTCTCATTGGAATGTAGCTACGCAGAACTCCATGGAAGTATCCCCTGAACATTTGCCACATTTCTTCCGTACAGTTCCCTGAGAACATCTGTTCCCAGTTTGTGCTTCCAAGTTCCTGCTTGATAACCTCATATTTCCCCTTACTCCAATTAAATGCTTTCCTAACTTGTCTGTTCCTTATCCCTCTCCAATGCTATGGTAAACACTCCATAGAAACCTACCTTGAAAGTCATATCCTGGAATGACTTCCCAAAAAGCAATACCTTGCTCTTGTGTGGATCAAGAATCAAATGCTTGAGCACTTAGTCTTCATGGTCAGTGCATCTCTGGAGAATATTAAAACTTCTAGGCTTAATGACTGGAAACTAGACTAAAACAAGTAAGAAGGGTTACAATACCAACTCCTGCAACACGAGTCACAGGCTTCCAGTCTGAAAATAACCTTCAGCCACAACCAACCTCTGCTCTTTATCTGCAAGTCAATTTTTAATTCGCCTAAGTGCTTCTCTGTGGATTCCATGGGACTTAATCTTCCATACTTAATCTTATAGACCATTTTACCACGCAGGATCTTGAATACCTTGCTAAAGTCCTAACAGACTACATTCACTATCCTACCCTCATCCACCTTTATCAATTACCTCCTGAAAGAAACTGCGAGTTCTCTACACAATGCATCACAGAAGCTAGTCTGTCTGCACTTCTTGCTGCCTTAGTAAAGCAGCCAGGATAATAAGACCCCACCCACCCCAGACATTCTCTCTTTTCTACTCTTCCACAGGGCAGAAAAATTTCCTTTCTAGTACTTCTCCTTGCAAATGGCCAAAGTGCTACACTTGCCCATTCACCTCCTCCCTCACCTGCATTCAGGGCCTAAAACAGTCTTTCCAAGTGAGGCAGCACTTAATTCCAATTTTCATTCCAACATGTTGGTCCATGGCCCCCTCAGAGAGGAAGAGCAACACCTTATATTCCATATGGGTAGCCTCCAACCTGATGGCAGGAATATCGATTTCTCCTTCCAGGGAAAAAAAAACCCCTCCACTCTGCTCTTCTTTTGTTCCTCATTCTGGTCTCTTAGCTCTTCTCACCTGCCTATCATCTCCCCTTGGATCCCTTCCTCCTTGCCTTTCTCCTGTGGTCCACTCTCATAGTCATGGAGTCATAGAGAAGTACAGCACAGAAACAGGCCTCTCGGTTTATCTAGACCATGCTGAAGCCATTTAAACTGCCTACTGCCATCAACCTGCATCGGGACCATATCCCTCTATACCCTGACTATCCATGTACCTCTCCGAACTTCTCTTAAAGGGGTCTGTTCTCTTTGGAGTGAAGGAGGAGCAGAGGTGATTTGTTAGAGGTGTACAAAATGATAGGAAGCACAGATGAAGTGCACAACCAGATACTTTCTTCGCAGGGTGGAAATAGATAATGTGAGAGAGTATAATTTTAAAGGGTTTGAAGAAAGCTATAGGGAATGTCAGAGTTAAGATTTTTTTACACTGAGAGTCATAGGTGCATGGATAGTGGTAGATGCGCTGCCAGGGGTAGTGGTAGAGACAGATACATTAGTGACATTTAAGAGACTCTTAATAGGCACATAGATGAACAAAGAATGTAGGGCCATATGGGAGGGAAGGGTTAGATTGATCTTAGAGTAGGTTAAATGGCCGGCACAACATCATGGCCAAAGGGCCAGCACTGTGCTATGCTGTTGTGAGTTCTAGATTCTGGAATGGCACATGGCATTTAACTCTGACAAATACAAGTGGTTGCATTTTCATATATTCAACCAGGGCAGGACATTAGAAAGTGTGCTAGGACAGACAGAACTAGATGTATAAGTACTACAGTCTCTGAAAGTGACCACACAGAAATTCTGGGTGAAGAAGACATAATGTATGTTTTAAACATGAGAACATCTGCAGATGCTAGAGACAGAAAATGCTGGGTGAGCTCAGCAGGTTGGGTAGCATCTATGAAAATGATTAAACAGTCAATGGTTTGGGCTGAGGCCCTTCTTCACAAAATGAAGGGGGAAGATGGCAGAATAAAAAGGCTGTGGAAGGGAAGGAGGATAGCTTTAATTGATAGGTGAAGCCAAGATGGTTGGAAAGATGGAATCTGATAAGAGCTGAGAGCCTTCAAAAACAAAACTTTGAGAGCACAAAGCTTGTATGTGCCTCCTAGAATAAAAAGTAAAGATGACAAGTGTAGGGAAGCTTGGTTTTCAAAAGATATTGAGGCACTGGTTAAGAGAGAAAAAAGGAGGTGCCTAGCAGTTATAAACTTGTAGGAACAAATGAAGTGCTTTGGAGTATAAGAAGTGCAAGAGAACACTTAGGAAAGAAATCAGGAAGGCTAAAAAAAGGCATGAAATTGATCTAGCAGACAAAGTGAATGACAATCCTAAGGGATTCTACAAATATGTTAGGGGCAAAAGAAGTGAATGAGACAAAATTAGTCATGTGGAAAGCAAAGAGTGGGAATAAAGGAAGCCTTTTCGACTGGCTGCCAGTGACTAGTTGTGTTCCACAGGGTGCTGTGTTGGGACTAATAATGGAATTGATGGCTTTGTTGCAGTTTGCAGACTATATGAAGATTGGTGGAAGGGCAGATAGTTTTGAGGAAGTAGAGAGGTTACAGAAGGTCTTAGACAGATTAGGAGAATGGGCAAAGAAATGGCAGTTGGAATACAGTGTTGGAAAGTGTATGGTCATGCACTTCAGTAGAAGAAGTTAAATGGTTGACTATTTTCTAAATGGAGAGAAAATCCAAAAAAACTGAGGTGCAAAGGGACTTAGGAGTCCTTGTGCAGGATTCCTTAATGCTTAATTTGCAGGTTGAGTCTGTGGTGTGAAAGGCAAACACTATGTTAGCAAGAGGATTAGAATATAAAACCAAGGATGTAATATTGAGACTTTATGAAGCACTGGTGAGAACTAACTTGGAGTATTGTGAGCTGGTTTGGACCCCTTGTCTTAGAAAGGAAGTGTTGAAACTGGACAGGGCTCAAAGGAGGTTCATGAAAATGATTCCGGGATTGAATAGCTTGTCATATGAAGAGTGTTTGATGGCTCTGGGCCTGTATTCACTAGGATTCAGAAGAATGAAGGGGGACCTATTGAAACCTATCAAAAGGCTTTGAGAGAATGTTTGTTTCATGTGGTGGAGAGTCTAAGAACACAGCCTCTGAAGAGAGGGGCATCCTTTCAGAATGGAGATAAGGAAGAGTTTCTTTAGCCAGAGAGTGATGAATCTGGGGAATTCTTAGAAAGGATATGCTGAAACTGGAGAGGGTTGAAAGAAGGTTCACAAAAATTATTCCAGGATTGAATGGCTTGTCATATGAAAAGTGTTTGTTGGCTCTGGGCCTGTATTCACTGGAATTCAGAAGAATGATGCTGACATCATTGAAACCTATTGAGTGGTGAAAGGTCTTGATAAAGTGGATGTGGGATGTTTCCTATGGTTTGAGAGTCTAAGATCAGAGGACACAGCCTCAGAATAGAGGAGTGTCCTCAGAACAGAGGTGAGGAGGAATTTCTTTAGCCAGATAGTGGTGAATCTGTGGAATTCTTTGCCACAGGCAGCTATAGAGACCAAGTCTTTATGTATATTTAAGGCAGAGGTTGATCGATTCTTAATTGGTCAGGGTATGAAGAGATTGGGGAAGAAGACAGGAGATTGGGGCTGAGAAGAAAATTGGATCAGCCATGATGAACTGGTGGACAGATGTGATGGGCCAAATTCTGCTCCTAAATCTTAAGGAAAATGGCACAGTTTTCACCAACTTCATCAAGACTTGTGTAGATGAGTACATGCCTTCAACAATACACTGGACATGCCCAAAAGCCATGGATGAACCAGAAGATTCGTAGTCTGCTGAGGGCTAGACCTGTGGCATTCAGGACCAGTGATCCAGAACTATACAAAATTCCATCTGCGTATCTGAATGAATGCAGGATGGTTGTCATGGGCTCGATTAAAACATTTGTAGATGAGTGTGTACACACAAAATCATTCACTTTTCCCCAACCAGAATTCCTGGATGAACCATGAGATGCACAATCTGCTGAGGGCCAGGTCAGAGGTATTCATGTCCGATGACTAAGAAAGTTACAAGAGGTCCAGGTGCAATGTCTGGAAAGCCATCTGACGGGTGAAGTGGAAACTCCATATAAAACTTGATACAATGACGGATGATCGACAGTTGTGACAAGGCTTGAATGCTCTCACCTCTTATAAAGTGAAGTGACATCTGTGACAACAGGGCTTCGCTTCCAGATGAGCTCAATGCCTTCTGTGCTTGCTTTGACCGTCAAAACATGGAGAACCTATCATAAAATCGCACAGAGCCCAATGATCTTGCAATTTCAGACTTTGAGGCCAATGTGTGAACAGCCTTCAGGAAGGTGAAGCCTTGAAAAGCATACAGCCCTGATGGGGAACCTGTCCAAGTACTGAAGACCTATGCGATCAACAGGCTGGAGTATTAATTGAGATCTTTAACCTCTCGCTTTAGCAATGTGAGCTTCCCACCTGCTTCAATCAGACTTCATGCATTGCAGCATGGTATGGAAACAGCATACCACGCTGCCCCTGATGTCCATTTTAAATCTCTCATCATTTTCTAAAACCTATGCCCTCTTGTATTTAGCACCCCCTTCATGGAAAAACAAACTATGTACTTTCACCCTGTTTATGACCTCATGATCTTATGTATATACCTGGATTAAGTCACCAATCAGTCTTCCACATTCCAGGCAATGAGTTCATGTCTCCCTACTACACCTATGTGACCAAATAATCGACTAACACATATGTCTATGGAACATTACTTTCAACCTTATTTTCATCTGTCCTATAGGTAAGTAACCAACACCGCACACAATACTCAATGCCTCATCAGTGTCCTATATAACCTATATAACATAAACCTCCCATTTCTAGTACTCAGTGCTTTCGTTTACAAAGGCCAGTGTGTCAAATGCATTCCTTATGAACCCATCTACCTGTGCCACCAGTTTCAATGAATTATGGACCCTTATTCCCAATTCTCTTTGTTCAACTGTACTCCTCAGTGCCCTACTGTTCACTGTTCAAAACCTAACCTGGTTGGTCCTATCGAAGAGCAAGACTTTGCCCTTGTCTGCATTAAATTCCATCTGTGATTTATCAGCTCATTTTTCTAGCTAGCCACGGTAGCCTTTCTCGCTGTCCACTACACCCCCAATCTTGGTGTCATTCACAAATTTTCTGATGCAGTTTACTACATTATCATCCAGATCATTGATATAGATGACAAACAACAACGGAATCAGCATGGCCTCACTTCTAAAGACTGTGTCTGTCTCCTGAATAAATACAGATGCAAAAATTTCATTTAAGGTGTCCCCCATCTCTTAACTCTATGCATGGAATACCATTCTGATCTCCCAGAGGACCTATTTTGTCCCTTGCAATCCATGGAATCCCTTAGGGTCCTCTTTCACCTTTTCTGCTAGGGCAATCTTATGCCTCCTTTTAACCTTCCTGATTTCTTTTGTAAGAACCTCAATTGTTTCTACCTACCTACACCTGCAATACACTTTTTTTTCTTAACCAGTGCTTCAATATCCCTTGAAGACAAAGGTTCCTTACAAATGTTATCTACCTTTTATTCTGATACATAGAAGCTTTGCATTCTGAAAATGTCATTTGTGAAAACCTCCCACTTACTAAGTACACTTTTGCCAGAAAACAGCTTGTCCCAAACCACACTTTTGCTGACAGAACTGAGTGCAGATACTGTACGGTTTCAAGCTGTACAAAACCTTTGAGAGCTGGACACCCCTTTGTATAGCCTGTTATGAGTGCAGATTTTCAAAAAGACAAGAGTCATCATGATAAGCTGACAGTGTTAGGACATGGTGCAGCCATCCACTTTGAACATGGCCCTTGAAAGTCCAGCTCTCCCTTGTACAGCTTTTCTGTTCAAACCTGGGAACTAAGGTCACTTAAGCATACCGAGACAAGATAAAGATGGAAATGGAGATTTCTAGGGCAATACTTACTATTAATAGCCTTTAACAAGTAGATTTAATTCATTATTAGCACCTTAAATATGTATTATGTATTGTCTATTACTCAGATATGCAAAAGGTGGGATTCAGAAGTACACAGGTTTCAAATGGATCAATTGCTGTATCAAACTAGTCTATTTCTGTATAAAAATGGCACTTCTTTGTTCAAACTTCAGAACAATTTGGTGACAGGGGCAAGCTGTTCTTGTGCACCAGTAAATAAAGTAAGCTTGAGGACAATATTTGTCTATGCCAAGGAAATCCCATTTCTTAGCACTTAACCTATATTCCTCTAAACTCTTGTCACACCTTTACCAATGCACAAGTCTTCTTAATGTACTGGTTCAGCCATTTCTCTGGTAGCTGGTTCCATATATCTATCATTTGCAGTATAAAAAAGTTGCCCTTCAGATTCTTATAATACATTTCACCACTAACCTGAAAACTATGTCCTCTAGTTTTTGATGCCTAACACTGGAAAAAGACTGATCACCCTATTATGCCCTCTCTGAAATCATCCCTCAGGTCTCTTACGCTCCAAGGAGTAAAGGCTCAAATGTACCCACCCATCTTCAGTCATCCATGCAGACCACAAGATCCTTCTTAAAATCCAACACCCCAGCTCTTAAAACAGTTATTTGTTCATTGAGAAAGACTTCCTGAAATGCCTGTCAGTCCAATGAACTTACTCTGACAGAATCAGCAAGAAGAAAATGAGTATGTTGCACATCTTGAAATGCTTATGCATTGCAGGGCATTGCCATAGAGGAAACATTCTGTTTTGCATTAGTTATTGATGTGAAGTGAATGACAGACTGGCTATCCTTTTCTTAGGAGAACGCAATCAAAAGTACAAAGAGCTGAAGAAAAGAGAAGAAACAATGGATGGTGAGTTTAATAATATATGCATTTTAACCTGTGCTTTCCAAATTGATTGTTAAATCAGGATATAAATTGTTTTACATTATTTAACCTTCATGGAAATGCAAGGTGACAAGGATAATCACTTGCAAAGTATATTTTGGGTTTTGTAAACCATCTCATTCATTATGCTTGCAGAGTTTTAAATTACTCAGTACCTGACCAAGTATATCCTAGAATATTGTGTGAAGCAAGAGAATAAAATATTGTGGCCCTTGCAGAGATTTAAAAAAAATCTTTATTAACCATGGGTTGGGTACCAGAACGTTGAAGGATGACTGATGTTATGCCTTTACTCAAGAAGGGCTGCAAGGACAAGCCATTGTTTCTATTATGGTTATTGGATTTACTGAGTATGCCTTCAGGAAAACAAATATCAGGGTTGCCCATGATGACATATATGTACTTCGATAATAAATTTACATTATCAGTAGGTTTAGTTTGGGGACTGACATAGGGCTGTGGGGAGAGAGTGGAGCAGTTGGATTAATTTACAGATTGACACACGGCTGTGGGGGGAGTATGGGGCAGTGTTGTTAGTATGGGGAATGACACAGGCTGTGGAAGCATGTGGAAGTGGGATGAGTTTGGAGTCAGACAGGGCTGTGGAGGCAGAGTGAGGCAATGGGATAAGTTTGAGAACTGTAGGTTATGACAAAGAAAACATGGCTGGAGTTGCTTAGCATGTTAGTGCAAGGGAGTTCATTAGGTGGGTCAAAAATCAAACAGAAAAATTAGTGAAAATACAGGCAGACCCCAGTCTAAGAACGAGTTCCGTTCCTGAGTCTGTCTTTAAGTCAGATTTGTATGTAAGTCGGAACAAGTACATCCGGTATTATTTAGCGCCAGTTAGTCAAACGTTTGCCTTAGTATATAGTATATATTTTACCTTTCTATGCATATAAAACACTTAAGAAACATATGTATTCCAATGATTAAACCACTGCGTTGCTTAGTAATAATTGTAGCTTTTATCAGGGCAGGGCCTGTTACATGCTCCATTATTCTCACTTTATCCTTTAAAATTGTTCAGATCATTCACCAACTGTAGCCTAACGCTTTTCCAATGACCGATGGCATTTCACCTCTTTCCAAACACTTTATTATTTCCACTTTATTTTCAATCACGATTGCTTCCCATCAACGGAACAGAAGCACTGTGGGCGGTGGGTCCCGACCTCCGCCGGCTCCCGAGGTCTGCTGGGTCCTAAGGGCGACCGCACTGAATTCCCCGGGTCCTAAAGTGCACCGCACTGAGACAGGTTAAATGAGACAAGTGGGGGCTGTGCTGGGTTTGGGTATTTGACCCTCCACAATATTCCACGTGGGAATTTAAACTGGAGGTGGCAGTGTTTTTTTTTACGAGGTTGAGTTGCGAGCTTGACATCAACCCAGCACGGATGGTACGGGAGTCACTGGATCGACAACAACCCGATATGGGAGCGGCCTGTCACTGGACCGAACTTGGGATCCTCCGTTCTTGAGCCCAGTGCTGATCACACTGTGCCACCGGCCAACCGTAATGGGGGGGGGGAGTCAGGGTGAATCTTGCTTAGAAATATTTAAGCCAAATACAAAGTTACACACTCAACACAGTGTCAATGGCAGCGACTTAAAATGGTGGACAGCGTCGCGATCTGACTTAAAATGGCAGATGGCGTTCTCCTTCCTCAGTTTGTAAGTACGAGTTGTCCGTAAGTCGGACGTTCATAAACTCGGGGACAACCTGTAATGTAAATTTCTGTTTACAGTGGAGTGAAGGCAATTACAGAGGCATGAAAGAGGAGATAGCCAGAATTGATTGGAAAAGAATACTGGCAAGGATGATGGCAGAGTAGCAATGGCTGGAATTTGTGGAAGCAACTTGGAAGGCCCAGGGTACAGTACATACATTCCAAAGAAGAAGTATTCTAAAGGAAAGAAAACATAACCATGGCTAACAAGAAAAATCAAAGCCAACATAAAAGTCAAAGAGAGTGCACATAATAGAGCAATAATTAGTGGGGAGTTAGTGGGTTGGAAGTTTTTAAAAACTAACAGGCAACTAAAAATGTCATTATTAAGAAGTTAAAGATGGAATATGAAAGTAAGGTAGCCAATAATATTAAAGAGGATACCAAAAGTTTTCTCAGTTACTTAAAGTGTAAAAGAGAGGTGAGAGTGGATATCGGACCACTAGAAAAGGATGCTGGAGAGGTAATGATGGGGTACAACAAAATGGCGGACAGACTGAATAAATATTTTGCATGAGTCATCACTGAAAGACACTGGTAATATGGTGGAAGTTTCAGGTGTCGGGAGTAGAAAGTATGTGAAGATACCACAACTAGAGAGAAGGTTATTTGGAAACTGAAAGGCTTGAAAGAAAAATAATACCCCTAGACCAGATGGTGTGCACCCCAGATTGCTAAAGGAGGCAGCTGATGAGATCGTGGAGGCATTAGTAATGATCTATCAAGAATCACTAGATTCTGGAATGGTTCCGGAGATGGGAAAATTGCAAATGTCAATCCACTCTTCAAGAAGGGAGAGAGAGGCAGAAGAAAGGAAACTTTAGGCCAGTTAGTCAGACCTAAGTGATTGGGAAGATGTTGGAGTCGATTATTAAGAATGAGATTGCAGTGTACTTGGTAGCACATGATAACATAGGCAGTAGCCAGTATGGTTTTCTCAAGGGAAAATCTTAACTGACAACTCTTTTGGAATTCTTCAAAGAAATAACAAGCAGGATAGACAAACGGGAATCAGTTGATGTTGTGTAATTGGAATTTCTGAAGGCCTTTGACAAGGTGCCACACACGAGGCTGCTTAACAAGCTACGAGCCCATCATATTACAGGAAAGATTCTAACATGGATAAAGCAGTGACTGATTGGCAGGAGGCAAAGAGTGGGATTAAATGGGGCCTTTTCTGGCTGGCTGCCAGTGACTAGTGGTGTTCCACAGGGGTCTGTGTTGGGACCGTTTCTTTTTACATTATATGTCAATGATATGGATGATGAATTGATGGCTTTTTTGCAAAGTTTGCAGATGATGTGAAGGTAGGTGGAGGGGCAGGTAGTTTTCAGAAAGTAGAGAGGATACAGAATTAGATTAAGAGAATGGGAAAAGAAATGTCAAATGTTGGGAAGTGTATGATCATGCACTTTGGTAGAAGAAACTAAAGGGTTGACTATTCTCTAAATTGGGAGAAAATACAAAAAACTGAGTTGCAAAGGGACATGTGAGTCCTTGTGTGGGGTTCCCTGAAGGTTAATTTGCAGGTTGAGTTTGTGGTGAGGAAGGCAAATGTAACTTTAGCATTGATTTGAAGAGGACTAGAATATAAAAGTAAGGATGTAATGTTGAAATTTTATAAAGCACTGGTGAGGCCTCATTTGGAGTATTGTGAGCTGGTTTGGGCCCCTTATCTTAGAAAGGATGTGCTAAAACTGGAGAGGGTTCAAAAGAGGTTCACAAAAATGAGTCCAGGATTGAATGGTTTGTCATTTGAAGAGCATTTAATGACTTTGGGCCTGTATCCATTAGAATTCAGAAGAATGAGGGGTGACCTTATTGAAACCATCAGACGCAAGTCCATAAGATATAGGCATAGAATTAGGCCATTTGGCCCATCGAGTCTGCTCTGCCGTTCAATCAAGGCCGATCCTTTTGTCCCCCTCCTCAGCACCACTCCCTGGATGTTTTCCCATAACATTTGATGCCGTGGCCCATCAAGAACCTATCAATCTCCACCTTAAATACACCCAATGACTTGGCCTCCACAGCTGCATGTGGTAACAAATTCGACAAATTCACCTTCCTCTGGCTAAAAAAATTCTCTGCATCTTTGTTTTAAATAGATGCCCCTCTAGCCTGAGGCTGTACACTCTTGTCCAACACTCCCCCACCTGGGAAACATCCTTTCCAATCTAATCTGTCTAGTCCTTTCAACATTTGAATGGTTTCAATGACATCCCCCCTCATCTTTCTAAATTCTGGTGAGTATAGGCCCAGAGCCATCAAACGTTCCTCACGTGATAACACTTTCATTCCCGGAAACATTCTATGAACATCCTGTGAACCATCTCCAATATCAGCACATCTTTTGTTAGACAAGGAGCCTAAAACTGTTCACAATACCCAAGGTGAGGCCTCACAAATGCCTTATAAAGCCTCAGCATCACATCGCTGCTCTTATATTCTAGATTTCTTGAAATTAATGCTAGCATTGCATTTGCCTTCCTCACCCCCAACTCACCCTGCAAGCTAACCTTTAGGTGTTCTGCACAAGGACTCCCAAGTCCTTTTGCATCTCAGGTTTTTGGATTTTCTGCCTGTTTGAAAAATATTCTGCGTATTTATTTCTTCTACCAAAGTGCATGACCATGCATTTTCCAGCATTGTATTTCATTTGTTACTTTCTTGCCCATTCTCCTAATTTGTCTAAATCCTTCTGCAGCCTTCCTGTTTCCTCACCCCTACCTGACCCTCCACTAATTTCGTATCATCTGCAAACTTGGCAACAAAGGTATCTGTTCTATCATCTAAATCATTGATAAACAGCATAAAAAGAAGCGGTCCCAACAGCGACTCCTGGTGAACACCACTAGTCACTGGCAGGCAACCAGAAAAAGATCCTTTTATTCCCACTTAGTGGATCCAACCATTCAGTCATGTTCTAAACATGCTAGTAACTTTTCTGTAATACCATGGGCTCTTAGCTTTGTAAGCAGCTCATGTGTGGCACCTTGTAGAAGGCCTTCTGAAAATTAAAATATACAACATTCAGCCCCTTTACCTATCCAACTTGTAATCTCCTCAAAGAATTCCAACAGGCTTGTCAGACAAGATTTTCCCTTAAGGAAACCATGCTGACTTTGTCCCATCTTCTCCTGTGTCACCAATACTCCATAACGTCATCCTTAACAATTGACTCCAACACCTTCCCAACCACTGAGGTCAGGCTAATTGGTCTATAATTTCCTTTCTGCTACTTCTCTCCTTTCTTAAAGAGTGGAGTGACATTTGCAATTTCCTAGTCCTCCGGAACCATGCTAGGGTTCTTGAAAGATCATTACTAATGCCTCCACTATCTCTACTGTTACCTCTTTCAGAACCCTAGCTTGCAGGTCATCTGGTCCAGGTGACTTATGCACCTTTATGTCTTTCAGCTTTTTGAGCACCTTCTCCCTTGTGATAGTAACCATACTCACTTCTCTTGCCTCACACCCTTCAACACCTGGCACAGTGCTGGTGTCTTCCACAGTGAGGACTGATGCAAAATACTCATTTAGTTTATCTGCCATCTCCCCATTATTATTTCTCCAGATTTATTTTCTAGCAGTCCTACATCCACTCTCATCTCTCTTTTATTTTTTATATACTTGAAATAACTTCATCTATCTACCTTGATATTGTTTGCTAGTTTGCTTTCATCTTCCATCATTTCCCTCCTAATGATTCATTTAGTTGCTTTCTGTAGGTTTTTAAAAGCTACCCAATCCTCTATCTTCCTATTATTTTTTGCTTTGTTGTATGCCCTCTCTTTTGCTTTTACATTAGCTTTGACTTCCCTTGTCAGCCACGGTTGTACTATGTTGCCACTTGGAATACATCTATCCTGCATCTTCCTCACTTTTCCCAGAAACTCTGCTCTGCTGTCATCCCTGCCAGCATCTCCTTCCAATTTATTTTGGCCAACTCATCTCTCATACCACTGTAATTTCCTTTACTCTACTGAAATACAGTTACATCAGAGTTTGCTTCCTACTTAACAAAATTTCAAGTTGAACTCAATAATATGGTGATCACTGCCTCCTGAGGGTTCTTTTACCTTAAGATCCCTAATCGCCTAATCAGTATATACCACCCATTTCAGTATAAGTGATCCCCTAGTAGGCTCAATAACAAGCTGCTCTAAAAAGCCAGTTCAACAAATTCACTCTCTTGAGATCCATTACCAACCTGATTTTCTGAATCTATTTGCATGTTAAAATCTCCCATGACTGTCATAACATTGCCCTTTTGACATGCCTTTTCCATTTCCCATTGTAGTCTGTAGCCCACATCTCAGCTACTGTTTGGAGGCCTGTATTATAACTACCATCAGAGTCCTTTTAATTTTGCAGTTTCTTAATTCAACCCACAGGCATTCAACATCTCTGATCCTAGGTCACATTTTTCTAATGATTTGATGCCATTTTTTACCAGCAGAGCCACACCACCCCCTCTGCCTGCCTTCCTATCCCTTCAAAACAATGTGCAACCTTGGATCTCAGCTCCCAACTACAACCATCCTTCAGCCATAATTCGGTGATTGCCACATCATGCCCGACAATCTGTAAAAGTGTAACAAGATCATCCACCTTATTTCTTGTACTCCATGTATTGAGATATAACAATTTGAGTACTGTATTTGCTACTTTTTTGATTCTGCGTCCTTAATGCACTGATATTCGCCCTGCTGGCTGCAATTATGTCCTATCATCTGCCTGCCTTTCCTGACAGTCTGACTGCACACTATCTTTGCTTTTTTCACAACCTCTACTATCCTAAGTGGTGCCAAGATAACAACCTCTCCCTCAATGTCCAAAAAAAACAAAAGAGCTGATCATGGATTACAGGAGGAACAGAGACAGACTCACCCCGATCAACATCAATGGGACTGCAGTTGAGAGGGTAAGTAGTTTCAAGTTCTTTGGTATACACATCACTGAAGAGCTCACCTGGACTGTACACACCAGCTGTGTGGCAATAAAAAGCACAACAGTGTCTCTTCCACCTCCGACAACTGAAGAAGTTTGGCATGAGCCCCCAAGTCCTCAAGACCTTCTACCGGGGCACCATTGAGAGCATCCTGTCTAGTTATATCACCACCTGGTATGGGAACTGAACCACCCTTGATCACTGGGCACTAGAGAGAGTGGTACAGACAGCCCAGCACATCTGTCGATGTGAATTTCCCTCCATTCAGGACATTTATAGCAGCAGGTGCGTAAAGAAGGCCTGGAACATCATCGGGGACACGAGACACCCCAACCATAAACTGTTTCAGCTGCTTCCATCTGGCACATGGTACTGCAGCATTAAGGCCAGGAGCAACAGACTATGGGACAGCTTCTTTCTCCAAGACATTACACTTATAAATTCAGTTGTCTGTACATTGCGACGGAGTCATAATGCAAAGATTTTTACTCCCTCACATTGTGGGACGGATGTAAGATTTAAATAAGTTCAATTCAAATTCAAGTCCCTTCACTCTGGTTCCCACCCCCCTGCCAAATTAGTTTAAACACCCCCCTCAATAGCTCTAACAAACCTGCCCGCGAGATTATTGGTCCCCCTCGGGTTTAGGTGCAGTCCCTCCCTCTTGTATAGGCTGTACCTTCCCAAGAAGAGATCCCAATGGTCCAAGAACTTGAAGCCCTGCCCCCTGTACCAGCTTCTCAGCCACACGTTTATCTGCCAAATCATCATGTTTTTACCCTCACTGGCGCATGGCACAGGTAGAAAACCAGAAATTACTACCCTGAAAGTCCTGCTTCTCAGTTTTCTGCCTAGCTCTCTAAATTCTCTTCAGGACCTCTTTACTTTTCCTTCCTATGTCATTCATACCAATATGTATCAAGACACCTGGCTGCTCTCCCTCCCCCACCAAAATGCTGTGGACTTGTTCTGAGTCGACCCTTACCCTGACATCTGGGAGGCAACATACCATCCTGGTGTCCTGTCCACAGAAACTCCTGTCTGTTCCTCTGACCATTGAGTCCCCTATCACTATTGCTCCCCTCTTCTCCTTCTTTCCCTTCTTCACAATGGACCCATGCTCAGTGCCAGTAACGTGGTCTCCATGGCATTGCCTTGGAAGGTCATCCCCCACAACAGTATCCAAAATGGGATATTTATTATTGAGGGGAATGGCCACAGGGATGCTTTGTGCTAACTGATTATTTATTGTCCTATTCCTCCTCCCAGCAGTCACCCAGCTACTCACCTCCTGGAACTTAGGGGTGACTACTGCCCTGTAATTCCAATTGATGATCTCATCACCCTCCTTTACAAGCCAAAGGTCATCCAGCTGCTGCTCCAGATCTCAAACACGGTCTTTAAGGATGGTGAAACCTATTGAATGATGAAAGGGCTTGATAGAGTGGATGCAGAGAGGATGTTTCCTAAGGTGGGAGAGTCTAAGACCAGAGAACACAGCCTCAGAATAGAGGGGTGTCCTTTTAGAATGGAGGTGGTGTTATAGTATATCTCTCCGACAACAATGAATATAGAATTGAGACAGGTCTTTTTTTTATAAACAAATAAACATTTATCTGCTCGACAAAAATGAAAAGTAAACAAACGACTAACTTGACTGGAAGTTAACTGCTATATGGCAACTCGAACAGTTCTTAAAGCGATAAATGCAAACGCAGACTTAAAGTGGTAAATGCAAACACAGTCTTAAACATGGTAAATACGAAAGTTCAAGTGATTTATCCAGTCAATTAGGAGAGACTTTCCTGAAACAACAAATTCCTCGACGACGTGACGTTACTGCTGATCCCAGCCGAAATATGCCTTACCCGAAGGATTCACAACGAAGGAAATAAAAATGGCTTAAAGGAACTGACCTTTTCCTTGGCAAATAACACTGTCCCACCCCTTCCTGCTCTTACAGGCAGGGGTTATCTCAGATGCAGGTTACTATTCCCTGAACAAAGATAATAAGGTTAATCCTGTATTAAGCCGCCAAACTTTACTCGATCCTTTGGGTTCCCGTACTTCAGTAAAATCTTCACTCTCCAATACTTAGACTTTAAAACATCCTGTATTGTCCCGGTACCGAAGAAACCACAACCAAAGGAGTTGAATGACTTCAGACCTGTTGCCTTGACGTCGCACGTGATGAAGACCATGGAGCGGCTGATAATACAGAATCTGAGGCCACAAACCAGGCACGCCCAGGATCCTCTTCAGTTTGCGTATAAGGAGAAGGTGGGAGTGGAGGATGCTATCATGTATTTGCTGCACAAATCACTCTCTCACCTAGATGGGGCCAGTTGTGCTGTGAGGATTACATTCCTTGACTTCTCTAGTGCCTTTAACACCATCCAGCCCAAGATCTTAAGGCACAAACTAACGGAGATGGGAGTAGACTCTCACATGGTGGATTGGATAGTGGACTACTTGACAGATAGACCTCAGTATGTGCGGTTGGGAGACTGTAGGTCTGACACGGTGGTCAGCAGCACAGGAGCGCCGCAGGGAACCGTACTCTCTCCGGTCCTGTTCACCCTGTACACATCAGACTTCCAATATAACTCGGAGTCCTGCCATGTGCAGAAGTTCGCTGATGACACGGCCATAGTGGGGTGTGTCAGGAATGGACAGGAGGAGGAGTATAGGAAACTGATACAGGACTTTGTGATATGGTGCAACTCAAACTACCTGCGTCTCAATATCACCAAGACCAAGGAGATGGTGGTGGACTTTAGGAGATCTAGGCCTCATATGGAGCCAGTGATCATTAATGGAGAATGTGTGGAGCAGGTTAAGACCTACAAGTATCTGGGAGTACAGTTAGACGAGAAGCTAGACTGGACTGCCAACACAGATGCCTTGTGCAGGAAGGCACAGAGTCGACTGTACTTCCTTAGAAGGTTGGCGTCATTCAATGTCTGTAGTGAGATGCTGAAGATGTTCTATAGGTCAGTTGTGGAGAGCGCCCTCTTCTTTGTGGTGGCGTGTTGTGGAGGAAGCATTAAGAAGAGGGACGCCTCACGTCTTAATAAGCTGGTAAGGAAGGCGGGCTCTGTCGTGGGCAAAGTACTGGAGAGTTTAACATCGGTAGCTGAGCGAAGGGCGCTGAGTAGGCTACGGTCAATTATGGAAAACTCTGAACATCCTCTACATAGCACCATCCAGAGACAGAGAAGCAGTTTCAGCGACAGGTTACTATCGATGCAATGCTCCTCAGACAGGATGAAGAGGTCAATACTCCCCAATGCCATTAGGCTTTACAATTCAACCGCCAGGACTTAAGAACTTTTTAAAAGCTATTATTAATGCTTTTTGAGATAGTGATTTAGATGCATATCATATTTTTTACTGAGTTAAGTATTGTATGTTATTAGTTTTGCTACAACAAGTGTATGGGACAATTGGAAAAAAAGTTGAATTTCCCCATGGGGATGAATAAAGTATCTATCTATCTAAAATTAAATTAAATTAAATCGAAGATACATCAAACAGTGATTTCAAAAACTGCCGGCACAACAATTATGTACCCTACAGTAGAAATTAAAACTCCACTTTAAAACGAAACTGCGTCATGAAACCAAATACGCAGCATAACAGAGTAACTGATGACTTAAACGATGTCTCAACACAAAAACTCCTGCGTCACAGCAAGCTTTCCAGTTTTATACCTGTTGAGAACATGTCGTCACGTGACCTCACACTGGTGGGAAATTACATCCCCCAACCATCACAAGACCATTACATCATGCTCACCAGATACTAAATTACATCATGGTCATAAGACAGTCACAAGATACCCTCGGGGTATGTAACAGTGGGGAGGAATTTCTTTAGCCAGAGAGTGGTCAGTGTGTGGAATTCATTGCCACAGGCAGCTGCGGAGGCCAAATCTTTATGTATATTTAAGGCAAAAGATAGGTTCTTGATTGTTCAAGTCATGAAGGGATATGGGGCTGAGAGGAAAATTGGATTATCCGTCATGAAATGGCAGAGCAGAATGAATGGGCCCAGATGGCCTAATTCTGTTCCTATACCTCATGGTCCAAATAAAAATGCCAATATTTACAAAGCGGTATCTCCAAGTAAACAGAATAAAAGCTCCATGCTTATTCTTGTCTACTGCGGACTCCTCGAAACTCCTATCTCTCTCCCTTGCTGAAGGTGAAGAGCTTCTTCTTTTCAGGCACTAGGATATACTATCTTTAATTATCAACCAAGATAACTTGAGACTACATGTTAATTAGGAAATGATACACTCCACAATGTAATTAATTGAATCAAATTGACTTTATTTCTAACATCCTTCACATACATGAGGAGTAAAAATGTTTACGTTATGTCTCTGTCGAAATGTTCAATGTGCAATCATAGTAATTTATAATAAATAGAACGGTCAATGTAACATAGAAATACACTCAAATCAGCGTGAGTTAATCGGTCTGATGGCCTGGTGGAAGAAGCTGTCTTGACTTTGATGCTACAGTACTGTTTCCCAGATGGCAGCAACTGCAATAGACCGTGGTTGGGGTGACTAGGGTCCCCACTGATCCTTAGGTCCCTTTTCTTACACCTGTCTTTGTAACTGTCCTGAATCATGCGAAGTTCACAACTAGAGATGCACTGGGCTGTCCACACCACCCTCTGCAGAATCCTGTGATTAAGGAAGGTGTAGTTCCCATACCAGGCAGTGCTGCAGCCAGTCAGGATGTTCTCAATTGTGTCCCTGTAGAAAGTTCTTATAATTTGGGGGCCCATACCAAACTTCCTTAACTGTCTGAGGTGAAAGAGGCTCTGTTGTGCCTTTTTCACCACACAGCTGGTGTGCTGTATGATCACGAGGTCCTTGGTGATGTGGATGCTGAGGAACTTAAAGCTGTTTACCCTGTCAGCCCCAGATCTATTGATGTCAATAAGGGTTAGCCCATCTCCATTCCTCCTGTAGTCCACAACCTTTGTTTTTGCGACATTGAGGGAGAGGTTGTTTTCCTAACACCACTGTGTCAGAAAAATAACTTCTTCCCTGTATAGTTTGAGATTAGGCCAATCAATGTACTGTCGTCAGCAAATTTAGTTAGCAGATTAGAGCTGTAGGTGGCAACACAGACATGAGTATACAGGGAGTAAAGCAGGGGACAGTACACAGCCCTGAGGGGCTCCTGTGTTGAGAGTGAGAGGGGTGGAGGTGAGGGAGCCCACTCTTACCATCTGCTGGCGATCTGACAGGAAGTCTAGTATCCAGCTGCACAAGGCAGGGTCAAGGCTGAGGTCTCTGAGCTTCCTGTCGAGCCTGGATGAACTGTAGTCCAAGAACAGCATTCTCACATGAGCATCCTTCTTCTCCAGATGTATAAGGACGGTAGTACAACCATAATACAAAATAAACAGAAGTATCTACATTAAATGCAGTATATAAACAACTTACAGACGTTTACATATCCCCATTACTAATTAGCTGGAATATTCTGCTGTGTATCGTGGGAAAGGCACCATAAAACCAACTCAAGTGTGTCAGCTCAGTTCAGGACCCATTATGAGAATATACCAGGGAAGACATTGAAGTGTGTACTCTCAGTGCAGTGGCAACAGAATGAGGTGGCAATGTTTGTGTGTGTGTGTGAATGGGCATGTGCAAGGAATGCGTTTACCGTGCTCTCCATATCATTACTACCTTCTTCCCTGCGGCAGCAATGCTCAGCAGCTGAGACAGACAGTCTGCAGTAATATTTCCTTTACCTGTTTTATGGTGGACACAGAATTTGAAGAGTTGGAGCTCCAGGTACCACTCTGGTATTACGGTTCTTCATTGTCTGAATCCATGCCAACTCTCTGTAGTCTGTGTAAAAGTCAAACTCCCTGCCAAGGAGTTAGTACCAGGGTCTGTCAAGGGTACACTTAATAGCCAAATATTCCTTTTCAATGGTGGAATGTCCCTTGGGAGGAGTTTTTGGCTCAAGTGAAGGACAGGTTGTTCTTCTCCAGCACTGCTCCAATGCCCACTCCTGAGGCATCCACCTGGACAAGGAACCATTTGTCAAAGTCTGGGGTCTAAAGGACAGGTGAGGAACCGTGGGCTTTAAGGGCTAGAGAAGCATTTTCACACGCACTTGTCCATGTCACTGGGTTCCTTACAAACTTCAGTGGTGCTACCAGAGTGATGAATTGGGGAATGAATCTGCCATACTACCCTACCAGGCCAGGGATATACTTCACTTCCTTCTTGGTGTGAGGCAGAGAACTGTTGCGGATTGTTTCCACTTTGTCCACCAGTGCTCGAACCTCTCCATGTCCCAGCTGGTAGCCAAGGTATCTGCTTTCCTTTTTGTGCACTCAAATTTTTGTAGATTGAGGGTAATACTGGCAGTATGAATATTCCCAAGGACCCTGTGCAGATGATCCAGTTGCTCTGACCACATCTGGCTATAGAGAACCACAGGTAGGCCTCACTGTAGTTCTCTCAGCCTTGGAGCCACAGTGAAATGAAACAGGACCAGAATTGTGCAGAGGCATTTTGCTTGGTCATCCAGGGGAATCTGCCAGTAGCCTTTACAAAGATCCAGTGTGTTTAATGTAATTTGCCTGTCCAATCCTTTCTAGTAGATTATCAATGCAGTGCATAGGATCAGCATCAAGAAAAGAAATGGCATTCAGCTTCCAGAAATCAATGCCTCAGGGTGCCATCCTTCTTGGCGACGATAACGAAAGGACTGCTCCACTGACTATTTGAAGAATCGGTGACTCACAGCTCCAGCATGGTCTAAATCTTATCCTTCAAGGGCCCACAAGTCATTCTGGCACTCAGTAGCAGTGTCACCGTTCTGAACTCTGGTCTCACCCCGTCCTGATGGAATGTTTTAGGACCTTTGTCAAGCCTGGTCTCTGCTGGAACCGCTGTGAAAAATCAGTAAACACCCTCTGCGGCTCCACTGATTGGCAGTCATCAAGATGGGGGAGGTGACCCTTCACTGTCTCTCTCCTGGCCCCCACGACCCTTTCTGAGCCATCATCAATGAGCACATCATATGTACAAAAATCACAGAGGCAGGAGAACCATCATATTTCTCGAGGTGCCATTGCCGGTGTGACGTTTTAGGCTATTTGATTCCTCTATCACACAGACAAGAATCAAAGTCAGGCAGAGATTGTAACTCACTCAGCCATTGCTTTGGTTTTAGCACAAGTCATCACAAATGAGAAACAGCACTAGCTACTCTTGGATTAACAGGTGAATGTGATTGGCTGTTTCCATTACTCAGTCACTCATGTAACACAGACAAATCTCTACCCAAAATCGTGTCAAATGTTTCTTTCTCCAGCACAACACGAGTGAATCTGCAGATGCTGGAAATAAATAAAAACACAAAATGCTGGCAGAACTCAGCAGGCCAGACAGCATCTATGGGAGAAGGTAGTGACAATGTTTCAGGCTGAAACCCTTCATCAGGAGGTAGTGACAACGTTTCACTTTTCACTACCTTGAAACGTCGTCACTACCTTCTCCCATAGATGCTGTCTGGCCTGCTGAGTTCTGCCAGCATTTTGTGTTTTTATCTTTCTCCAGCACCACCACTTTCATCAAGTACTTGTAGTCAATAGTGAGTTCATATGGACACATTGGACAGGTATTTGGTGACAGTAGTTAACACCAAAGGCAGGGGCATAATTTTTCTTAATTAATGACCATAGGTTCCCAGATTGTAAAAGAACTTTAATAGGTTTTCCATTAACTTTGACTATTATAAACATTCGCTCTTTCCCCTTACATTCTGCTTGTTATCCATTACCTTACTCACACTCATTACAGTCATTAACATCATCATCACATTCTCCCTCTATTGGTACATAGAACATACCCTGACAATTCGGACTTCTTGAGAGGACACACAGGACTTCTGACCTGGCTGCTGACAATGGTAACAGATGAAGTCTTAAAAGAAACTATTTATTGTCCTGACAAAGGGTCTTGACCCGAAACGTCGACAGTGCTTCTCCCTATAGATGCTGCCTGGCATGCTGTGTTCCACCAGCATTTTGTGTGTGTTGTTTGAATTTCCAGCATCTGCAGATTTCCTTGTGTTTGCTTATTAATGGTTCTGTTGCCTCGTTTCTCCCATTCTCTAAGTTACCCTGAGAATCCCTCAGAGGGTTCGAATCAGAGGCAGCGCGGCAGCTGCGGCCTCTCCGGACCTGGTGTTATTTTAATTTAATTTTTTAACTAGGGCACAATTTTTTAATTGCACATGGACAACAGAGCAACCGGTGTTTGTATCTACCATTGCCAGACACTGCTACAGTACAGAAGTTGCCCAATAACAAACCTTCATGAGGATCTACTGCAGAAGCTACAGGACCATGGCTTGCTTCGGGGACCAGGCCTACAGTCTTCGGTGTCGCCTGATGCCGGTGGTCAGGGGTGGGGATGTCGTAAGTGGTGTGCGAGGAAGCGGAAGTGCAGCAAGTGGGCAAGTGTCTGTGCTAGACTAAAAACAAACCCTAGCTGGCCGGCTCTCCCATCCATTCTGCTGTCCAATATCTGCTCCCTGGACAATAAATTGGACTACACCCGACTCCAGAGTCTGCTGTGCTTTCGTTTTCACGGAAACATGGCTTAGCGACAGAGTTCCGGACACTGCCATTCAGCTAGATGGGCTCGCTTTGTTTCGGGCCGACAGAGATGCAGCTCTGTGCGGTAAGGCTCGTGGTGGTGGCTTGTGTATACGTCAACATGGAATGGTGCAAGAACTCTGTGCTGCTCTCTAGTTACTGCTCATCGCTGGTGGAGTTTGTGACTGTTAGATGCAGACTGTTTTATTTACCACAGGACTTCACTACTGTCCGTATAGTTGGTGTGTACACTCCCCCCAGCGCTAATGCTAAGGAGGCATTCTGTGAACTGTATGAGGCTATTAGCGAACTGCAGAATGCACACCCTGATGAACTGTTTATTGTCGCCGGAGATTTCAACTTTGTGAATCTCAAGTCAGTGCTCCCCAAATTCCATCAGCATTTGGCCTTTGCAGTGAGAGGGGCAAATGCGTTGGACCTTGTTTACACAAACATCCCCAATGCATACAGGGTGGAGCCCCACCCCCACCTCAGTTTCTCAGACCACATCAATGTTATGCTAATCCCAGCATACAGACTGCTCGTCAGGCGCTCCAGACCAGTTCAGAAGCAGGTGAAAACCTGGCCAGCAGGAGCCATCTCTGCTTTTCAAGACTGCTTTGAGTACACTGACTGGCACATTTTCAGGGAGGCTGCAATGTTGGCAACTCCACCAACTTAGAGGAGTACATGGCATCAGTGACCAGCTACATCAGCAAGTGCATTGATGACATCACTGTGTCCAAGACCATCACTAGATGCTCCAACCAGAAGCCATAGATAACCGCGGAGGTGTGTGTGCTGCTGAGGACCCATGACTGCCTTCAGAGCAGGCAACAAGGCAGCCCTAACAACAGCGAGGGCTGAACTGTCCCAGGCCATCAGAGAGGCAAAGTGTGCACACACCCAGCGAATCCACAGCCACTTCCAGCACAGCAGCGACACGCAGCACATGTGGAAGGGCATTCAGGACATCACCAACTATGGGACAACATCACCTGACTGTGCTGGTGATGCCTCCCTCCCAGATGTGTTGAACAACTTCTACGCTCGTTTCAAGGCGGAAAATGACGTGGTGGTGAGGAAAACCACTCCTCCTCCCAGTGACCAGGTGCTGTGTCCTACCATGGCCAATGTGAGGAAAACTCTATGCAGGGTCAACCCATGGAAGGCTGCAGCAATACACAGCTCGAATCACATCATCAAGTTCACCGATAACACGACCATGATGGGTCTCATCAGCAAGAACAATGAGTCAGCATATAGGGAGGAGGTGTAGTGGCTAACCGACTGGTGCAGAGCTAACAACCTGTCTATGAATGTGAATGAAACAAAAGAGATGGTTGCTGACTTCAGGAGAGTATGGAGTGACCACTCTTTGCGGAACATTGATGGCTCCTCTGTTGAGATCATTAAGAGCACCAAATTTCTTGGTGTTCACCTGGCAGAGAATCTCACCTGGTCCCTGAACACCAGCTCCATAGCCAAGAAAGCCCAGCAGCGTCTCTAATTTCTGCGAAGGCTGAGAAAAGTCCATCTTCCACCCCCCATCCTCACCACATTCTACAGAGGTTGTATCGAGAGCATCCTGAGCAGCTGCATCACTGCCTGGTTTGGGAATTGCACCGTCTCGGATCGCAAGACTCTGCAGCGGATAGTGAGGTCAGCTGAGAAGATCATCGGGGTCTCTCTTCCCAGCATTACAGACATTTACACCACATGCTGCATCTGTAAAGCTAACAGCATTGTGAAGGACCCCACACACCCCCTCATACAAACTCTTCTCCCTCCTGCTATCTGGCAAAAGGTACCGAAGCATTCGGGCTCTCACGACCAGACTATGCAGCAGTTTCTTTCCCCAAACCATAAGACTCTTCAATACCCAGAGTCTAGACTGACATCTACATCATTTATTATTATATTGAAATTTGTCCTCTACTGTGCCTATTGTCTTGTTTATTATTAATTAATTATTGTACTGCCCTGCTCTGTTTTGTGCACGTTATGTCTGTCGTCTAGTGTAGTTTTTGTGTTGTTGTACGTAGTCTAGTGTAATTTTGTGTTGTTTCATGTAGCACCACGGTCCTGGAGGATGGTTGTTTCATTTTTACTGTGTACTGTACCAGCAGTTTATAGTCGAAATGACAATAAAAAGTGACTTGACTTGTCTGTTGCTTCGGAATGATGGCTGTGATGGTGCCCCCTTGCTGGTATTGAGGTGCTGCAGGGCAAGTCCAGTCAGAGTGAGTGCATCTTCTGGCTCATGCTCCCAGACTGGTCTGGTGTCTGGAGGAAGAGCCCACAGCCGCTGTTCCAGAACAATGGCACCATCATTCTCCTTGGACTTCTGCTCTGGTCGCATCCATCAGCGGAAGAAACACTTTAGGCGATGATACATCTCAGTGGGTGACTCCTCTGGTGGTAGATTCCTGGAAAGAAAGTGTTGGTGATAGGTTTCTGCTGAGGTATCAGATTTAGTCCCAGCAGCACCTCCATCAAGTCAGAATAGTTGTTGGACCGCTCTTCATCCATTGCAAAGTAAGCTTCAAGAGATTTACCTGTCAATAGTGGCACTAGCTGTTAGGCCCAGTCCTCCTCTGGCCATTGCCATATCTATGCCATCATCTCAAACCTGAGGAGTAGCTCCCAATATCATCACCTTGTTGATAAGAAGGCATTTTGGGACCCTTCTGCAGGCTTTGGAGTTCCATTCTAAAAGCATCATCTCTCATCTGCTTGGTAGGCAAAAAGTCTCTGAACAGATTTGACCCTGGGCTGTTCTTCCTTCTCTGAAGTCTCCGCTGTTTCCCAGGCATCTGCTTTACTTTTAACCTCAGGGGGTTTCCTGACGTGGGACTGCAATCCCACCACTGCCACCACATGTTAAACACATGGGTTATGACCAAAGAAAAACTGGCTGGAGTCACTTAGCACTTCAGTGCGAGTCTGTTTATTAGATGTGTCAAAAATCAAACCTACAAAAATTAGTGAAAATAATGAAAAGAAAAATACTAATATTTACAAGGTGATGTAGACAAGTAAACACAATAATAGCTCTGTACTTATTTTTATCCTGTATGGACTCCTCTCAGCCCCTATCTCTCTCCCTTACTAAGGGTAAAGAACTCCTTTATGTAGGCAATAGGACATACTATTTTTAATTAACAACAAAGTTAACTTAAGACTACACATGAATAAGGAAATGATGCACTGCACAATATAATTACAATCATATTACAAAATAAACTGAAGTATCTACATTAAATACAGTACATAAACAGCATACAGACATTTATACATCCCCATTACTAAAAATATGGAATACTCAGCCATAAAGCCAACCTAAATGCATCAGCTCGATTTATGATCCATTATGGAAATGTACCAGGGAAAACGTTGAAGTGCGTACACTCAACACGACAGCAGAATGACATGGCAAAATTTGTATGTGTTTGAATGTGCCTGTGTAAGGAGTGCATTTACCGAGTGCTCCCCATCACAGGCTTGGTTTCCACAG
The DNA here is from genome assembly GCF_048418815.1 of Hemitrygon akajei. Lineage (NCBI taxonomy): Eukaryota > Metazoa > Chordata > Chondrichthyes > Myliobatiformes > Dasyatidae > Hemitrygon > Hemitrygon akajei. The sequence goes on along the minus strand of NC_133129.1, from coordinate 83,757,076 downwards.
CCGTCTGTGTGTCAATAAATTCCACAGATTCAGCACATAATGCCTAAAGAAATTCCTCCTCATCTCTGTTGTAAAGGGTCATTCCTCGTTTGCCCTCTGGTCCTGGACCCCACCCCCACCCTTACTATAGGAAATATCCTCTCCACATCCACATACACTCTATCTAGGCCTTTCAATATTGCTTTTGTCACTTCTGCATCCCTTTTCATTTCCCACTTTGAATGACTCATTTCACCACAGTTCGATGTTCAATTTTCTCATCCCCCATATCCCAAAAGTATGTTAGTGGATAGATTAAGTGGCTACTGTAAATTATTGATAATCAGGTAGGAAGTAGATTTGTGGTCTGGAGTAGTGCTACATGAGAGCAAGGTCCTGAGAAAGAGAATAGTTCAAGGAGGAAAACGATGGTATGGGATTGGAAGGATAAATGGCCTCACACATGGAACAGTACACCACAAGAACAGGCCCTTCATCCCATGATGTCTGTACCAACCATAGCACTAATTTAAATTGTTTTGAAGTTCAGAGTAAAATTACTATCAAAGTACGTACATATGTCATCATATATTGCCTTGCTGTTTATTTTCTTGCAGGTGTTCACAGTAGGACAGAGAAATACAATAGAATCAATGAAAAACTGCACACAAACAAAGAATGACAAACAAGCAGTATGCAAATGAAGACAAGCTACAAATAAAAATTAAACAACTGGTGAATAATACTGAAACATGAGTTGTAGAGATTGGAGACCCATACAAAATTATAAAGGATATAGCTAGGGTGAAGGTATGTAGCTTTTCTCCCCGCAGGTTGGTGAGACAAAAGCTAGAGGTTTAAGGTGAAAGGTGAAATATTTAAGAGGAATCTGAGGGATACCTCTTTACTCAGAGCATGGTGCAAGTGTAGAACGAGCTACCAGCAGTAGATGCAGGTTCAATTGAAATATTTAGGAGAAGTTTGGATAGGTACATGAGTGAGGGGTACGGAGGGTGATTGTACAGGTCCAGGTAGATGGGACTACGCAGGAGACCAGGCTGATATAGACTAGATGGGCCAAAGAGCCTAATTCAGTTCTGTAGTGTTTCATGACTATGACTATGATTTACTGGCCTACATCCCGTAGCTTTTCTTTGCTGTTCTTCTTAATAGTGGCACAACACTAGCTACCCACTAGTCTTCTGGCACTTACACCTGTAGCTAAAGTGAAGCAAATAACTTTACATGAGTCTCCAATTTCTTCTCTAGTTTTCCACACTGTCCAATCATGCATTCATTCTGGCCCTGAGATTTATCTTCTTTAATGTGTTTTAAGGCCACCAATACATCCTCTCTGGTAATTTGCATGCATTCTAAGACTTCATCACACATTTCCCCTACTTTTGTTTTTTAGCCTTCATCAATTTCTCTGCAGTACAAACTGAAAATCTCACCCATAGAAGACTATGCTCATCTTTAAAGAAACCTATTTTCTTCTGAGCTATCCCTAGACTCTTAGTATTGCTGTAGGATCTCCTGGGATTTTCTGTAACCTGTCTACTATATATAGTAGTTGTTAGTACAATGCTTTACAGTTCTAGTGACACAAGTTCAGTTCCAGCTGCTACCTGTAAGGAGTTCGTATGTTCTCCCCGTGACTTTATGGATTTAGCATGGGTGTTCCGCTTTCTTCCCACAGTCCAAAGACATATGGATTGGTAGGTTAATTCTTCATTGTAAATTGTCCTGTGATTAAGCTCGGGTTAAATTAGGGATTGCTGGGCGGCATGGCTTGAGGGGTCAAAAGGAGCTACTCCGTGTTGTATCACAATAAAATAAGTAAATATATTAGTAGCCAGCAGGTTACAATCATCGCAGTTCATACAGGAGAATGAGGAGGTGATAGATAGAATGAGGAGGTAGGAAGTAGAGAGCCAGTATAAAGTACACGTGTGGTTGTTCACTTCTATAATAAATATACCGCTTTGGATACTGTTGGGGCAGAAGAATTACCCTGGAGATCCGCAGCAACCAGATCTCTGGTACTGAGTCTGACTCTGGTTCAGAAGGGAAGGTGAGGGGTACAGTAGTGATAGAGGATTCCATAGTCAGAGGAGCAGACAGGAAATTCTGTGGACGTGAAAGAGAAGACCACAATGTATTTTGCCTTCCAGGTGCCGGGGTCAGGGGTATTTCAGATCAGGTCCACACCATTCTAAAGGTTGAGGGTAATGGTATGTATTGATACCAACAACATTAGTAGGAAAAGGGAAGAGGTACTGAAGAGAGAATATAAGGTGTTAGGTAGAAAGCTGAAAAGCAGGACCTCCAGGATAATAAACTCTGGATTGCTGCCTATGCCATGCACTAGTGAGGGTAGGAATAGGATAATTTGGCAGATGAATGCATAGCTGAGAAATTGCTGCAAGGGGCAGGGTTTCAGATTCCTGGATCATTGGGATTATTTCTGTGGAAGGTATGACCTCTACAAAAGCCACGGGTTCCACCTGAACTTGATGGGTATCAATATCTTTGCGGTCAGGTTTGCTAGAGCTGTTGGGGAGAATTTAAACTAATTTGGCAGGAGGATGCGAACCAGAATGATAGAGTTGAGCTTTTAAGTACCAAGCTGCCTTATCTTGGTATTTAAAAGCTCCCTAATCCTTTAAATTCCCACTAATCTTTACTATGTTATATGTTCTCTCTTTTGCTTTTATGCTGTCTTATCAGCCCTGGTTGCACCATCCTCCCTTTAGAATGGGCAGCATAGTGGTTAGCCCGCTACTATTACAGCTCTAGCTCTCTAGCTCCTCTAGCTCCTCTGGTTTACAAGTCCAAAGATGTACCTGGTAGGTTAATTGGTCATTATAAGTTGTCCCATGACTAGGCTAGGGTTAATCAGGTTTGTCCAGCGTAGCTGGGGTGGCATGTGAAGGCTGATGCAAAGTACTTATTAAGTTTGTCCACCATTTCTTCGTTCCCCATTACTATTTCTACTGCATCATATTCCAGTAGTCCAATATCCACTCTCGCCTCTCTGTTACTCTTTAAATGTCTTTTACTTTGAACAAACTTTTGGTATTCCCTTTTAAATTGTTAGTAGCTTACCTTCATATTTTATCTTTTCTTGCTTATAGAAACATGCTGTCACTAGACTCCTGATAACATATTTTAAAAGCTTCTCACTTGCCAATCATTCCTTCACCAATGAACAGTCTCACCTAATTGACTTCAAGGAGTATAGCTTGCTTGCTTCCACAGTAGCAATTAATACACGAGTTGAGATGTCATATTACAGTTGTGCAAAACAGCATTGAGAAGATGTGATTAAGCTAGAGAGAGTGGGGGAAGATTCACAATGATGTTGCTGGAATTGGAGGAGTTGAGTACAATAGGCTAAGACTCTTTTCTTTGAAGTGAAGGAGGCTGAAAGGTGACCATATCGAGGTTTATAAAATTGTAAGAGGCATGGGTAATAGTCACAGTCTTCCCCACCCCCACCACCCCAGAGTAGTAGACTGTAAAATGGAGAGCATGGGTATAAGGTGATAGGGAAAAGATTTACAGGAGATCTGAGAGGTAAGTTTTTCCCTACATGGAGAGTAGTTAGTCAGTGGAATGAGCAGCCAGGAGGTAGAGGTAGGTACAATTACTGAGTTTATTATATATTTAGACAGGTACATTGAAAGGGAAGGTTTAGAGGGATGACGGCCAAATACAAGTAAATGCAATGAATTGAACCAAGGAGCCTATTTCTGTCCTATATAACCCTAGGAAGCTGAAAATTGCAGGAAAGTGGCACATGGATCAGAGGGCATAATTTTGTTTGTATTTCATGTTCTGAATGGCCATATATGTGTTAATGTCTTTAAAGCATTCCTGGATACTGCTGAAGAAATCAAAAATCAAGAATTTGAACGAAAAGCTCAACTTGAGGGTAGTATTGTTGCGCATCTGGAACACACAAGCAGAGTAAGTACAATCACAAACATGAACCAAGACTTTAGTCTTCTGCTCCAACTGTAGCTTAGAAGCTGATAAAAAATTCTGAAGTGCTTTGTTATGAGCCTTTCCTGTCAGGCTAAATAGCAGCAGATTTATGTAAAAGCTAGGTTCTTGCAAATAAAGGACATTCTTCATTGTATTTTACAAAATTTGTATTGGCACAATGAGTCTCTATTCCAAATCTTCAGAATTATCCTTATTGGTCACGTGTTAATTGCTTGACTGCCATTTGCGAATATAACAAGAAAAGAAAATAGGAACAAGAGAAAGCCACTTGGATCCCAAACCTAAATGCCATTCAATATGATAACAAACAATTCCTTTACTTCAGACCTCAACTCTTATTTTCAGTGCCCCATAGCCCTCAATTCCTTGATGTTCTTTGAATATTCCTGCTGATCTGGCATCAACAAGCCATGGGGAGAGTGAGTAGTGCAAAAAAAAAGAAGAAAAATACCGAAGTAGTGTTAATGGATTTATTGTCCTTTCAGAAATCTGATGATAGTGGGAAAGAAACTGTTCCTAAAGCATTGAATGCATGGCTTCAGGCTCCAGTACCTTCTCACTGATGGTAGTAATGAGAAGAGGACATGTCCTGGGTCTTAGAGATCCTTAATCATAGAGGCAGCCTTTTTAAAGCATTGCTTTTTGAAGGTACTAGAAATATCATTGATGGTGGATATCTCCTCTCCTGTCAGATTTCTTCTTCTCCAGCCCTTTACCTCTTCCACCTATCACCTCCTAGCTTCTTACTTCATCACCTTTCCCCCACCCACCTGGCTTTACCTATCATCTTCTAGTTTGGAATCCTTCCCCTCCTCCCACCTTCTTATTCTCGTTTCTTCCCCCTTCCTTTCCAGTCCTGATGTAGGGTCTTGGCCTGATTCGTTGACTGTATTCATTTCCATAGATGCTGCCTGAGCTGCTGAGTTTCTCCAGCATTTTGTGTGTGTTGTTTTGGATTTCCAGCATCTGAAAGATCCCTTGTGTCTGTTTCTTGCCATATACTTTGGCAGTCTTCTACACTATTCACGACACCACCAATCTTTGAACCTTCTGTGAACCATCCACATTTTCATCCATGTCATTTATATAAATCACAAATAGCAGAGTCTCAGGAGAGATTCCTGTGAAACACCACTGGTCACGGATCTCCAGCCTGAATAAGACCCACTAACCACTACACTCTCTTCCTTGAGCAAGATTCCAAACAGGCAAGTCCCATGAATCATGTGCATCTTTATCTCTAGATACACCTCTCAGAATGGACCATGTTCTCTCCCTTCTCTTATTTACTCTACACACCAATGACTACATCCACAGTGATCCATTAATTAAACTAATTGCACTAATACCAGAGGCGATAAATCCAAGTACCACCAGGAAGTAAATAATCTAGTGTCCTGTTGCAATGACATCTTGGAACTGAGTGCCCTCTAAACAGTGGAGATGCATAGAAATGTGTCTACTTTCCACCAGCTCATCAGTAACGATTCTGCTGTTAGCACTGTTTTAACATACAAATTCCTATGCATCATTCTTTCAAAAGGCCTCATGTAAGATGCAGTATAATTTTGCAGCAGTTAGTAAAACTCCATCTTCCCTGGAACAAACTGATGCTATTCTACATTGCCATCATTGAGAGCATCTGCTGTCTGATTTGGTGCAGCGTTCTTTCACAAAAAACAAAACTGACAGTGAACTGTTAAGACAGCCAAAAAAACTTATTTGAGATTGTCAAGGGTAGAAGAGAATGTAGTTTCTATTAATAAGGAGAATGTGCTTGGGAAGCTGAAAGCTCTGTAGTTTCGGTTTAAGATGGCCCACTGAAGGTGAGCGACAGCTTACTAGTAATTCGAAAGGTAAGAAGTTTGACTAGAAACATAATTAAAAACACCTTTTCTAAAGTAAATTGTGGTAAACTATCACCGCAAACATTGAAGAGGCGAGTGAAGGCGAAGTGAATTCGAGGGACGAGCAGTGTTGGTGCATTACAGAATTTTTGCAGATGGAGTTGGAGTGAGAGATTTGGAGAGGAGGAGTTGAGGCAGAGGAATTTCGATGCCCATCCAAATTACCCGGGTGCAAGGTTAGAACGCTCTTAAGTGCAAGCCAATTTGGAAAGGTTGAGAATGGCTTTGGGCTGGACAGCGTGGTATAGGCCCACGGCACTCCAGCAGGATCTGGGCCCTAATGCAAGGCACAAATTGCTGTTGAACAATTTGTACACCAGCCCAGATAGACTGGAAGGGCAGGGTTTTGGGACCAGAGGCAAGAGTGAGGTAAATTTTGCTTGCTGTCCCACATTGTTCGCTCCTCTCTCTGATATGCTGAGGCTGTGAGATTATCCCAACTGCTTTGACTCATCTCTGCAAGCTTCGTGGCAATTTGCCTGCTAATATGAAGAACTGAGATTGAAACTTGGACCTACTCTGGGCTGCTCCAAGGATTCAAATCTAAGGACTCAATTTGGTTCAGAATGCTGTTGCTCGCTTTATTGTTTGCATGATTTGTGAATTTTTCTCTTACTCTGCACATTAAATGTTGATCTTTATTTTTTTTAATTGGGTTATTTTGGGTTTCTCGCTTTGTGGCTGCCTATAAGCAGACAAATTTTAAGGTTGAATTGCATTCTTTGATAATAAATGCACTTTGCGAGATCAGCGCAAGAAAAGTTGTCTTCTACGCATTAGAAACACAGTGAAGCAATGCCGTAAGTTCATGAGATAATCGATATGTTGAATTAAAATGTTAACGCTGATTCTGTTAAAAGTAACGACGGTCAATAAGGTTAATGTTTTCGTTAGTTAAAGAGTTGCGGATAGTTGTGTTGAAGTGTATTTAAAGCAGTCAATGGCGTAAGTAGATTCTGACTGTTTGCTGCACTTTAATGTAATGTAGTTGTAGTTTTACTTTTGCAAGTATTCACGATGTAAATGTGATATCAAGAAGGAAACAAATACTGTACAAATCTTGTATTGTTTTATCAACAGTTTTCACCATACGTTAATGTGGAAGAGTGAACAGTAAATGGTTAATCTTACTGCGGTCCTGTTTTCATTGACAACGGTTTATCTCGGTGTTTAGTTCAGCGTTCCCTTACACCTGAGCGAGAACACTACATGGAGTATTGCAAGCAGTTTTGGGTCCCTGTCTAAGAAAAGATGCACTGGCATTGAAGAGGATCATGAAAAGTTCACAAGAATGAAAGGGTTAACATATGAGGAGCATTTGATGGATCAGGGCTTGTATTTGTTGAAGTTTGGAAGAAAGAGTCAGGGATCTCATTGAAACTTACCAAATATTGAAGCAGCTAGAGAGTGCGGACGTGGAGAGGATGTTTCCTATAGCGCAGGAGTCTAGAACCAGAAGGCAGAGCCTGGGAATACAAGGATGTTGCTTTAGAACAGAGATAAGGGGGAATTTTTTTCGGCTAAGAGTGGTGAATTTGTGGGATTCATAGCTGTGGATGCCAGATCATTGGGTATATTTAAAATAGAAGTAGGAACTATTTACTCCTCATGGACCGTTACCTTGTTTGTGGTGGGGCGCGCATGTATCTCAGTGACGCAATGAGCTATACCATGTAGAGCTACTCAAGATGTACAGGTCATGGCAGAGAGGTCAGACTGAATATGGCCCACTGGAGAAGGAAATGGCAACCCATTCCAATAATTTGGCACGAAAACGTTATTGTTAAAACTAATCAGAGATATACGAGAATGACACCACAGGTCTGAAGGTGCCCAACATGCTACTGCGGAAGAACGGAGGACAATTATGAGTAGTATCAGAGCTAATGACCTGGTTGGATTAAAGCCGAAAGGACATCCAACTGCTGATGTGCCTGGAAATGAAAAGAAGGCCCAATGTTGTAAAGATCGATACACCATTGGAACCCGGAATGTAAGATTCATGTATTAAGGTAAACTAGTTGTGGTCAAAAACGAGATGGCAAGACGAAACATTGACATATTGGGAATTAGCGAACAAAAGTGGACTGAAATGGCTCATTTTAAATCAGACAATTACCAGATCTTCTACAGTGGGCAGGAAACCTACAGACAGAATGGAGTGGTTTTAATTGTCAAAAGAAAGAGTATCTTTTGTTCCCCTGCGCCCACACCTCTGTGAGTTCTGTGCTCGCCAATACTGAGCTCTTCTTCCACCACCACCGTCTCTGAGCCTATTTCTTTGGCAAGGACTCCCCACCCGTCTCCTGTCTTCAACCCTCCTCCTCTTCCTGGACACCCTGCCCTGGTCTTCTGCCTGTTCTGGACTTTTTCATTGCCAACTGCCGATGGGACATTAACCATCTAGACTATAACACTCCTGTCTCCTATTCCAACCTCACTTCTTCCAAACACTCTGCTCTCCTCTCCTTCTGCACTACTCCTAACCTCGTCATCAAACCTGCAGGTAAGGGAGGTGCTGTAGTAGTCTGGTGAACTGACTTCTACCTTGCTGAGGTCCAGCGCCAACTCTCTGACAACTCCTCTTACTTATCCCTTGAACAGGACCCCACTAAGAAACACCAGGCCATTGTCTCCCATACCATCACCAACCTTATTGACTCTTGGGATCTCCCATTCACTGCCACCAACCTGATAGTTCCCACAACCTGCACCTCCTGTTTCTACCTCATACACAAAATTCGCAAATGTGTTTGTCCAGGTAGACCCATTATTTCAGCTTGTTCCTGCCCCACTGAACTCATATCCATATACCTCGACACTGTTTTATTACCCCCCCCCCCCCCCCCCCGGTTCAGACCCTTCCCACCTACATCTGTGTCACCTCACACATTCTTGATCTTTTCAAGGATTTCAGGTTCCCTGGCCCCCATCATCTAATTTTTACTATGGATGTCGTACAGTAAATCACCTCTGTCCTCCACCAGGAAGGCCTCAAAGCTCTCTGTTTCTTTCTGGACACCAGATCCAATTAATTCCCTTCCACCACCACTCTCTTCCACCTAGTGAACTTGTCCTCAATCTAAATAATTTCTCCTTTGGGTCCTCCCACTTCCTTCAAGCAAAAGGGGTAGCTATGGGCACTCACATGAGTCACAGCTATACCTGCCTGTTTATCGGCTACGTGGAACAGTCCATATTGCAAGCCTACACTGGTGACTGTCCCACACTTTTCCTACACTGCGCTACATCGACAACTGCATTGGTACTGCTTCTTGCATCTGCGCTGAACTTGTTGATTTCATCCACTTTGCCTCCACCTACCCTCAAATTCACCTGATCCATTTCCGACACTTCCCTTTCTTTTCTCGATCTCACTGTCTCTATCTCCAGAGGCAGCTTATCCACCAGTGTCTATTATAAACCAATGGACTCTCACAGCTACCTGGACTATACCTCGTCCCACCCTGCTTCCTGTAAAAACACCATCCTCTTCTCTCAATTCCTCCATCTCCAGTGCACATGCTCTCAGGATGAGGCTTTTCATTCTAGAACGAAGGAGATGTCCTCCATTTTCAAAGAAACTGGCTTTCCTTCCTCTACTATCAACATTGCCCTCAACTGCATCTCTTCTATTTCGTGCTCATCTGCTCTTACCCCATCCTCCTGCCACGCTACCAGGAAAAGTGTCCCTCTTGTCCTCACCTACCACCCCAACAGCCTCCAGGTCCAGCACATAATTCTCTGAAACTTCCGCCACCTCCAACTGGATCCCACCACCAAACACCACTTTTCCTTCCCCCCACTTTCAGCTTTCCACAGGGATTGCTCCCTGTGTGACTCCCTTGTCCATTCATTCCTCCCCACTGATCTCCCACCTGGCACTTAACCTTGCAAGCGGAACAAGTGCTTCATCTACCCCTACACCTCCTCCCTCACTACCATTCTGGACCCCAAACAGTCCTTCCAGGTGAGGCGACACTTCACCTGGGAGTCTGTTGGGGTCATATACTGTGTTCGGTGTTCCCGATGTGACCTCTTGTATATCGGTGAGGCCTGATGTAGATTGGGAGACTGCTTCGCTGAGCATCTATGATATGTCCAGCAGAACAAGTGGGAACTCCCAGTGGCAACCCATTTTAATTCCACTTCCCATTCCCGTTCCAATATGTCCATCCATGGCCTCCTCCGCTGTTGGTATAGAGCCATACTTAGGCTGGAGGAACAACACCTTATATTCCATTTGGGTAGCTTCCAACCTGATGGTATGAACATCCATTTCTCAAACTTCCAGTAATGCCTCCCCTCCAACCCACCCCTCCCCCTTCACCATTTCCAATCCCTTGTCTCTCTCTCTCATGTTATCTCCTTGCCCTCCCATCGCCTCCCTCTGATGCTCCCCTCCCCCTTCTTTCTTCCATGGCCTTCTGTTTCTTTCGCCAATTAACTTCCTAGCTCTTTGCTTCATCCCTCCCCCTCCAAGTTTCACCTATCCCCTGGAAATTCTTTCTCCCCCCCTCCCCACCTTTCAAATCTACTCTGCACCTTTTTTTCTCCAGTCATGCTGAAGGGTTTCTGCCCAAAACATCGACAGTACTTTTTCTACAGATGCTGCCTGGCCTGGTGAGTTCCTCCAACATTTTGTGTGTGTTGCTCGGATTTCCAGCATCTGCAGATTTTCTCTTGTTTGTGTATCAAAATCAGTGATTGGATACAATACCAAAAATGATAGAATGATCGCAATATGACTTCAAGGCAAGGCAACATCACAGTAATCCAGGTTTATGCTCCATAAGAAGCATTAGACAAGAGGTGGCAACAAAAAATATTGCAAACAAAAGGACCAGGAAAGCAAAACGGCTTTATGAGGAGGCTTTACAAGTGGCTGAACAGCGCAGAGAAGTGAAGGCCAATGGAGATTGGAACAAATACCTCCAACTGAATGCAAAGTTCAGGAAGATAGCAAGGAAAGACAAGGAAACTTACTTAAAGGAACGATGCAAAGAAGCCAACAAAATTGGAAAAACAAGAGATTTATTCAAGAAGATTAGAGAAATCAGAGGAACATTTCATGCAAAAATGAGTATAGTAAAAGACGAAGAAGGGAAGGACCTTACTGAAGCAGAAGACATCAAAAAGAGATGGCAGGAATTCACAGACGAACTTTACATGAAAGATCCCAACAGCAAAGACACCTGCAATGACTCCCTCATTGATCTAGAGCCAGACATTCTGGAAAGTGAAGTTGAATGGGCAGTAGAAAGCATTGCCAATAATAAGCTGCAGAATGTGACAGGATTCCAGCTGATGCTGTAAAAGTGTTGCATACAATTTACACACAGCATGAGAAATAAAATAGATGACCTTGAAATTCAGCTACAGATTGTCAAGTATCATGTGGCAATCTGTGAAACTTGGCTAAAAGATGGCTGCCATTGGAAGCTGAACGTCCAAGGATATATGGTATACCAGAAAGTTAGGTTAGTAGGCAGAGGGGGTGGTGTGGCCCTGCGTATAAGAAATAATATTAAATCATTAGAAGGGATGACGTAGGATCGGAAGGTGTAGAGTCTCTATGGGTTCAGTTAAGAAATGCCAAGGGTAAAAGGACCCTAATGGCAGTTGTATACAGGCCTCCAAACAGCAGCTCAGATGTGGATTACAAATTACAGCAGGAGATAGAAAAATTGTGCCAGAAGGGTAATGTCATGATAATCGCTGGGGATTTTAACATGCAAGTGGATTGGGAAAACCAGACCAGTACTGGACCACAGGAGAGAGAATTTGTAGAATGTCTAAGGGATGGCTTTTTAGAACAGCTTGTTGTTGAGCCCACTAGGGGATTGGCTGTGCTGGGTTAGGTGTTGTGCAATGATCTAGAGGTGATAAGAGAGCTTAAGGTTAAAGAATCCTTAGGGAACAGTGATCACAATATGATCGAGTTAACTTAGAAATTTGAGAAGGAGAAACTAAATTCCAATGTGTTGGTATTTCAGTGGAATAAAGGAAATTACAATGGCTTGAGAGAGGAACTGGCCAAAGTTGACTGGAAAGGGACACTAGCAGGAAGGACAACAGAGCAGTAATGGCTGGAATTTCTGCAAAAAATGAGGGAAGTGCAAGACAGATATATTCCAAATAAATTTTCAAATGGAAGAAGGACAGTACCGTGGCTGACGGGTGAAGTCAGAGCCAAAGTAAAAGCAAAAGAGAGGGCATACAGTGAAACCAAAGCTAGTGGCAAGATAGAAGATTGGGAAGCTTTTAAAAACTTGCAGAAGGAAACTAAGAAGGTCATTAGGAAGGAAAAGATAGATTATGAAAGGAAGCTGACGACTAATATCAAAGAAGATACTTAAAGCTTTTTTAAGTATACAGGGTAAAAGAAAGATGAGGGTAGATATAGGACCAATAGAAAATGACACTGGAGATATTGTAATGAGAGACGCAGAGATAGCAGAGGAACTGAATGTGTATTTTGCATCAGTCTTCACAGTGAAGAAGTCTGCAGTATACTGGACATTCAAGAGTGTCGGAAGTGAAGTATGTACAGTTAAAATTACGACTGAGAAAGTGCTCAGGAAGTTGTTGGTCTGAGGTTGGATAAATCTCCTGGATCTGATGGAATACACCCTCGGTTCTGGAGGAAGTAGCTGGAGAGATTGCGGAGGCATTAACAGTGATTTTTCAGGAATCAGTAGTTTCTGGCATTGTACTGGATGCCTGGAAAATTGTAAATGTTACGCATTATGCCTTCTTAACCACAGAGTCAAACTGTGCAGCTGCTTTGAGCGTCCTATGAACTCGGACCTCAAGATCCCTCTGATCCTCCACTCTGCGAAGAGTCTTACCACTAATACTATATTCTGCTATCATATTTGACCTACCAAAATGAATCACTTCACTCTTAGCAAACACGAGGAAATCTGCAGATGCTGGAAATTCAAACAACAACACACACAAAATGCTGATAGAACACAGCAGGCTAGGCAGCATCTATAGGGAGAAGTGCTGTCGACGTTTCAGGCCGAGCCTTCGTCAGGACTAACCGAAAGGAAAGATAGTAAGAGATTTGAAAGTAGTAGGGGGAGGGGGAAATGCGAAATGATAGGTGACCATTTTATCTTACTATCTTTCCTTTCGGTTAGTCCTGACGAAGGGTCTCGGCCCGAAACATCGACAGCGCTTCTCCCTATAGATGCTGCCTAGCCTGCTGTGTTCTACCAGCATTTTGTGCGTGTTGTCACTTCACTCTTATCTGGGTTGAACTCCACCTGCCACTTCTCAGCCCAATTTTGCATCCTATCAATGTCCCACTGTAACCTCTGACAGCCCTCCATACTATCCACAACACCTCCAATTTTTGTGTCATCAGCAAACTTACTAACCCATCCGCCCACTTCCTCATCCAGGTCATTTATAAAAATCACGAAGAGTAGAGGTTCCAGAACAGATCCCTGAGGCACTCCACTGGTGACCGACCTCCATGCAGAATATGATCCGTCTACAACCACTCTTTCCCTTCTATGGTCAAGCCAGTCCTGGATCCACAAAGCAATGTCCCTTGGATCCCATGCCTCCTTTCTTTCTCTGTAAGCCTTGCATGGGGTACCTTATCAATTGCCTTGCTGAAATCCATATACACTATATCTGCTGCTCGTCCTTCATCAATGTGTTTAGTCACATCCTCAGAAAATTCAATCAGGTTCGTAAGGCATGACCTGCCCTTGACAAAGCCATGCTGACTATTCCTAATCATGTTATATCTCTCCAAATGTTCATAAATCGCCTCTCAGGATCTTCTCCATCAACTTACCAACCTCTGAAGTAAAACTCACTGGTCTATAATTTCCTGGGCTATTGCTACTCACTTTCTTGAATAAAGGAACAACATCCACATCCCTCCAATCCTCTGGAACCTCTACCATCCCCATTGATGAGTCAAAGCTCATCGCCAGAGGCTCAGCAACCTCCTCCTTCGCCTCCCACAGTAGCCTGCGGTGCATCATATCCAGTCCCGGTGACTTATCCAACTTGGTGCTTTCCAAAAGTTCCAGCACATTTTCTTTCTTAATATCTACATGCTCAAGATTTACAGTCTTCTGCAAGTCAGCACTACAATCACCAAGATCCTTTTCCATAGTGAATACTGAAGTAAAGTATTCATCAAGTACCTCTGCTATTTCTTCTGGTTCCAAACACTCTTTCCCACTGACACACTTGATAGGTCTTTTTCTTTCACCTCTTATCCTCTTGCCCTTCACATTCTTGTAGAATGCCTTGGGGTTTTCCTTAATCCTGCCCACCAAGGCCTTCTCATGGCGCCTTCTGGCTCTCCTAATTTCCTTCTTAAGCTCCTTTCTGTTAGCCTTATAATCTTCTAGATCTCTAACATTACCTAGCTCTCTGAACCTTTTGTAGGCTTTTCTTTTTTTCTTGACTAGATTTATTACAGCCTTTGTACACCACGGTTCCTGTACCCTACCATAACTTCCCTGTCTCATTGGAACATACCTATGCAGAACTCCACACAGACATCCCCTGAACATTTGCAACATTTCTTCCATACTTTTCCCTGAGATCATCTGTTTCCAATCTAAGCTTCCAATTTCATGCCTGATAGCCTCATAATTCCCCTTACTCTAATTAAATGCTTCTCTAACTTGTCTGTTCTATTACTCTCCAATGCTATTGTAAAGGAGATGGAATTATGATCACTATCTCCAAAATACTCTTCCACTGAGAGATCTGACACCTGACCAGGTTCATTTCCCAATACCAAATCAAGTACAGCCTCTAGTAGGCTTATCTACATATTGTGTCAAGAAACCTTCCTGAACACACCTAACAAACTCCACCCCATCTGACCCCCTTGCTCTAGAGAGATTCCAATCGATATTTGGGAAATTAAAATCTCCCATCACGACAACTCTTATTGTTACACCTTTCCAGATCTGTTTCCCTATCCGTTCCTCGATATCCCTGTTACTATTGGGCAGCCTATTAAAAAACACCCAGTAAAGTTTTTGACCCCTCTTGTTCGTAACCTCCACCCACAGAGACTCTGTAGACAATCCCTCCATGGTGTTCACCTTTTCTGCAGCCGTGAGACTATCTCTGATCAACAATGCCACGCCCTCACCTCTTTTGCCTCTCTCCCCGTTCTTTCTGAAACATCTAAAGCCCGGCACTTGAAGTAACCATTCCTGTCCCTGAGCCATCCAGGTCTCTGTAATGGCCACCACATCATATCTCCAAGTACTGATCCACGCTCTAAGCTTATCCACTTTGTGCACAATACTCCTTGCGTTGAAATAGACACATCTCAAACGTTGGGTCTGAGCGCATCCCTTCTCTATCACCTGCCTATCCTCCCTCTCACACTGTCTACAAGCTTTCTCTATTTGTGAGCCAACCTTCTCTTCCCCAGTCTTTTCAATTTCCTTCCCACCCCCCCAACAATTCTAGTTTAAACTCTCCCCAGTAGCCTTAGCAAATCTCCCCGCCAGGATATTGGTCCCCTGGGATTCAAGTGCAACCCGTCCTTTTTGTACAAGTCACACCTGTAGAATGATCTGGAAATCTGAATCCCTGCTCCCTGCTCCAGTCCCTCAGCAACGCATTAATCCTCCACCTCAGCCTATTCCTATACTCACTGTCGCATGGCACAGGCAGTAACCCCAAGATTACTACCCTTGTGGTCCTGCTTCTCAACTTCCTTCCTAACTCCCTGTAGTCTTTTTTCAGGACCTCTTCCCTTTTCCTACCTATGTCATTGGTACTAATATGTACCACGACCTCTGGCTGTTCTTCTTCCCACTGCAGGATATCTTAGACACGATCTGAAACATCCTGGACCCTGGCACCTGGGAGGCAAACTACTATTTGAGTTTCTTTCCTGCATCCACAGAATCGCCTGTCTGAACCCCTGACTATAGAGTCCCCTATCACTACTGCTTTCCTCTTCCTTTCCCTACCCTTCTGAGCCACAGGGCCAGACCCTGGGCCACTGTTGCTTCCCCCAGGTAGGCTGTCCCCCCCCCCCCAACAGTACACAAACAGGAGTACTTATTTTCAAGGGGTACAGCCACAGGGGTACTCCCTAGTACCTGACTTTTCCCCTTCCCTCTCCTGACTGTTATCTACTTGTCTGTCTCCTGTGGCCCCGGTGTGACCACCTGCCTATAACTCCTTTCTATCACCTCCTCACTCTCCCTGACCAGAGGAAGGTCATTGAGCTGCATCTCCAGTTCCCTAACGCAGTCCCTTAGGAGCTGCAGCTCGACACACCGGATGCAGATATGGCTGTTTGGGAGGCTGGGAGACTCCAGGACCTCCCACATCTGGCACCAAGCACAGAAAACCGGGCTCACACACATACTACTTCCTTTCCACAATTAACACAGATAAACCTACTTCGCTTCGTTACCGCCTAAGCCCCTTGAGCCAAAGCCCTATCACTCTGGTACCTCTCACTCCACTGCCCGCTGGATATGATGGTCTTCTTTTTAAACTTTTCCCGCTCTACTGGCTGACGTCACGCACCTGCGCAGTCTTGCCACTCTTTTACCCCGAGTAGTATAATGTCTTCGCTCTGGAAATCCTTAGCCATTCCACTTGCAGCCTTCTTGCTCCAAATCAAAAACAGTTGAAGATAGCTGGCCTTTTTAAACTTTTCCCGCTGTACTGGCTGATGACACGCGCCTGCGCAGTCTTGCCTCTGTTTTACCCCGAGTAGTAAAATCCCTTCGCTCCAGAAATCCTTAGGTGTTCCACTCACAACCTTCTTGTTCCGATGCAAAGGGACTTGGGAGTTCTTGTGCAGGATATGTGATTGGTGATGTTTTGCAGGGATCTTCACTGGATGAAAATGTAGATGGATGGGTTATTAAGTTTGCAGGTGATACAAAAATTTGTGGTGTTGTGGATAGCATAGAAGAATGACAAAGAATACAATGGGATATAGATCAGTTGCAGATATGGGCAACAAAATGGTAGATGAAGTTTAATTTGACCAAATGTGAAGTGTTGAACCTTTGTAGGTTAAATGCAAAGAGGCAGTATACACTGCTAAGAAAGAGCAAGTACCTTAACAGTGCTGATGAGCAGAGAAACTTAGGGTCTAAGTTTAACCTATGTGTACCTACATAAGTTGATACAGTGGTTAAGAAGAAATATGGCATGCTTGCCTTTATTTGTCAAGGCATTGATTCAAAAATTGGGAAATTATGTTGCAACTTTATAAAGCTCTAGTTAGGCCGAATATAGGACATTGCGTACTGTTCCGTTTGCCCCATTATGCAAATGTTTGTAGGATGGATGTCAAGACTTTGGAGAGGGTGCAGGATGTTGCCTGGATTGAAGGGTATGTGCTAGAAGAAGAGGTAGGACAAACTTATGTTGTTTTCTCTGGAGTGGCGGAGGCTGTGGGGAGATCTGAAAGAGGTTCATAAGATTATGAGAGGCATAAGTAGAGGAATTCCTTAAGTAGAGTGGTTCATTAAGGTTGTAATAGCCGGAGATGGTCACAGGGATAAGTTTCCACTACCTATTAGCTGCTCACATTGGCATGCATCTCAAATTGCTGGTCAACCAAGTCTTGGCCTTCACGTGTGGCATAGCTATTAAGCCCAGTGGAACCATTTTTACTGACAGGAGAAGGGGCTTCCAGATGAGTTCAATGCCTTCTATACTTGCTTTAACCGTCAGAACATCGCACACACCCACATCTCCTGATGATCCTGATGATCTCAGTATCTGAAGCTGTTGTATGGGCTGCCTTCAGAAGGATGCCTTCAGGAGGGTGAATCCAAGGAAACCATTCGGTCTGGATAGGATACCTGGTCAAGTACTAATTCACGGATATCTTCAGCCTATTGATTGGGTGTGTGTTGTATCCATCTGCTTCAAGCAGGCTTCAATCATACTAGTGCCCAAGAAGGGCATGGTAACCTGCATCAATGACTATCACCTAGTGATAAAGTGTTTTGAGAAGCTGGCGTAGAAACATTTCAGCTCCTGTCTGAATGGCGTTTTGGATCTGCTCCAATTTGCTTATCGAAGCAACAGGTCCACAGCAGATACCATCTCATTGGCTCTTCACACAACCCTGGAACATCTAGACAGCAAAGGTGCATACATCAAGATGCTCTTTACTGATTACATCTTGGCATTTAACACCATCATCCCCTCAAAACTAATCAGTAAACTCCAAGATCTGGGCCTCAATACTCCCTTGTGCAATTAGATCCTGGATTTCCTGACTTGCAGACTCCAGTCAGTTCAGATTGGCAAAAGCATCTCCTCCACAATCTCCATCAGCACAGGAGCACTGCAGAGCTGTGTGCTTAAGCCCCTGCTCTACTCACTTTACACCCATGACTGTGTAGCTAAGCACAGCTCCAAAATCATGTGCAAGTTCACTGATGACACCATTGTTGTGGGCTATATTAAAGGTGGTGATGAATCAGCATGCAGGAGGGAGATTGAAGATTTGGTTGAGTGCGTCAATGTCAGCAAGACCAAGGAACTGATTGTAAACTTCAGGAGAGGGAAACCAGAGCTCCATGAACCAATACTCATCAGAGAATCAGAGGTCAGTAACTTTGAATTCCTAGGCATTACTATCCCAGAGGACCTGTCCTGGACCCATCATATAAATCTAATTACAAAGAAAGCACAACAACACCTCTACTTCCTTAGGAGTCTGCAGAGATTCAGCATGACATCAAAAACCTTGTTAAGCTTCTATAGATGTGTAGGGAAGAATGTATTGACTGGCTGCATTATGGCTTGGTATGGTAACATCAATACCTTTGAATGGGAAATCCTACAGAAGGTAGTAGATTCGGCCCAATACATTGCAGGTGAAGCCCTCACAACAATTGAGCACTTCGGCATGAAACGCTGACGTAGGAAAGCAGCATCCATCATTAAAGATCCTCACCACGCAGATCATGCTCTTTTCTCACTGCTGACATCAGGTAGCAGGTACAAGAGGCTCAGGACTCACATCATCAGATTCAAGAACAGTTACTACCCCTCAACCAACAGGTTTTTGAACAGGAGATAACTACACTCATCTATTAAGATGTTCCCAAACCAATGATCTCACTTTAATGACTCTTTATCTTGTTATTTCCTGTTATTTATTGCTGTTTATTTATATTTGCACAGTTTGTTGTCTTCTGCACTGTGATTGATCTTTCATTGATCCTGTTATAGTTACTATTCTATAGATTTGCTCAATATGCCTGGAGGAAAAAGAATCTCAGGGTGGTAGTGGTGACATACAGTATATTTACTCTGATAATGTACTTTGAACTTCGAAAGGTGGATTACAGGAGCCTTAACACTAGCCACTTTGGGCAGATGGGGCTCATCAGCCATGGTTGGCAACTCAACTAGAAAGAAACTTCTGATCTCAGACCTTCGCTGTCTTGCGGCTATACCCACTCATAGTGCGGACTTCATGAATAAACCTTGAATAAAATCCAGAGCTGGAATCCCTACATTGAGTTCAACGTTGACTAGCAACTCTGCAATGCTGCAAGTATCGAACTGTATTGGTCTCTGCATACTTTGGATTTATCAGCCTCGTGGAGGGGGAGAGCTTGCTGCATAGACAGCATTTTGCTCTCCATATTGTACTGCCCAGGCTTGTATATCATAGACAGCTGGGATGCAACATCCATGGTCGACCCTGAGCTACAGATGGCCTCAAAATTTGAAGACAGACAGTATCTTTTTCCAAAGGCTGAGATCACAAATACCAGAGTGCTTACATTTAAGATAAGAGGGAGTAATTTCAAAGATGTGAGGGGTATGTTTTTTATACAGAGACTGGTGGGTGCCTGGAATGTGCTACTGGGGGTGGGGGGGTAGTAGTAGAAGCAGAAACATTAGAGGCTTTTACAAGACCTTTAGATAGGCACATGAATGTGAGGAAAATGGAAGAATATGGATATTGCATAAGTAGAAGAGATTAGTTTAGTTAGCTATTAATTTACTGTATTCAGCACGACTATTCCTGTGCTATACTATCCTATGTTCTAAGTTCTGTGTTAAACAGGTTGGGAGCTCCAGGTTGTGGGATTGGAAAAGGCAAAGCAGCACAAGGTTGTCTCCAGCTCCTGATTCACTCTCTCAGTCTGGCCGTTAGTTTGGTGGTGGAACCCTGATGAGAGGTTGGCTGTGGCTCCTAAAACAAAACAGAAAGCCTTCCAAAAACAGAATGCCAACTGTGGTCCTCAGTCAGACACTGTGTTCTGATGGAAGCCATGCAGCCTGAACACATACCTGGACTGTTTTGTTTTTTTTTTAGCGGGAGGGGGATTTGTGAGTTGATGTGCCTGATCCATTTTGTTCGCATTTTTTGTGCGGGAGGAGGGATTTGGGGGTTGACGTGCCTCCTCCGTTTTGTTCATATTTTTTATGTGGGAGAGGAAATTTGGGGTAATCTCATGAGCTGATGGGAGCTTGGGGAGAACAGTGAAGTGGGCTGTTTCAAAGAGCTGGTCCACAACTACTAGAATGCTAGTGGTTCTAACTGACGGAAGCAGACTACTGATGAAATCCACTGAACACATCGTTGAGCAAGGCCTAAAAGACAGAGGAAGCAGTGGTCAGTCCAAATGACATTTCAGGGTACTCAGAGTGGCCAGTGGATGTGTTGAATGTAGTCTTCCACTTGTCTGCTTGGAAGCGAAGCAAGTTGTAGGCATTGTGTAGATCTATCTTCGAGGATATGGTTGCTCCATGGAGATGTTCAAATGCAGAGCAAAAGGGTAGTGATTCTTCATAGTGATGTGGAGGGGCGAATAAGCAATGCAGGGATGGAGCTTGCCATCCTCTTCACTCACAAAAAAGAAACCTGCCCCTTTTGGTGAGGTAGATGCACAGCTAAATCCTAAGGTCAATGCCTCTGTGAAGTATTCTTCCGTGGCCACTGTTTCACGATAGGAGAACTAGGAGGAAAAAGAACTAGCTTCGAGGAGGACTGGAACCAGGTAAGAGGCCAATGGCGCAATTGTATGGCCAGTGTAAAAGTAGGGAGATGGCCTACTTACAGAAGACCTCAAGAAGTTTGGCATATTCAGCTAGAACATCAGGCAGGTCCACATTAGCAGTTTGCTCAAGAGGAGGTACACTGACAGGTGCTTGAGCTGGACCCAGACAGGTCAACAGACATGCCGGTCCCCTGTCTTGGAGAATCTTTAAAGACCTCTCTCTGTGCCTCTCTGCTGCCCAGTTATCTTTGAATGGCCAGATTTATCAGGTCATCCAGGCAGTTCTGTTAATTATGCACTGCAATCTCATGCTGGACTGCTCTCCTCAGCCCATACTGGAAAAAGGTGATGAGAGACCTCTCATTCCACCCTGTTTCAACCACAAGAATGCAGAACTTTACTGTGTAGTCTCTCACTAACCCCCTCCCTTAGCGCAGGCTTGGGAGTCAGTGAGCAGACTCCTGACCCTGTACTGGAAGGTCAAACACTCTCTTATACTGAACTACAAATTGCTGGAGAGACAGGTCTTATCGAGTGTTGAACAGTTTGATTTGTGGTTTGTCTAAGAAACACACCATATAAGCCACTTTACGTGCTTCATTGCTGAACTGACCTGGGCTTGGAGTGTCAGCTTACACTAGGTAATAAAGTTTCAGCAGCTGTTGGGCTCAGAGTTTCTGCCTCATGGAGGAATGCTCGGTTCAGGACCAGAGGTGGCCAAGAGAATCAGAGTGGCTGAGGCTGATGAGATTGCAATAGTGGAGGATGGCGGAGGTGCCCGTGCTGGAAATAGGGCTGTTCTGGCAGTACCCTGTTGAATAGCAGCAATGAGAGCATTAATAGCTGCCACCTGATTCCATCTGTTGTGAGTTGCTGAACCATTGGTGCCAATGCTGACGCCTGTTCTTCCAGCTTGGACTGGACTTGCCACTCTGAGAGTAGTGTTGCACTAATAGAGACATTTCTGCCAACCTATTTTAACCTCCACTGATTTTAACTTCATACCCACCTAACCGATGAAATTCAGGGCCAATTTTAGCTATTTTCTCTCCCTAAGATCTATTTTGATGGTCACGTCTTGTAGATGGGAGTTCAGTGGGTCTTTAATAAGAACTGTACTGAACTAAGGAAGATAATAGATGCTAGGCCAACAGGACCACTAACTTTAAACTCTTAACTAACAAAAGACTAACACCGTCACTGCAGCTTGAAAGCCGTAATCTGTGGCTAAATTAATACTACTTTTACAGCGACTATAAAACGAGAGCACCCAGACTCTGCAGCAGTGTCTGTGGCTGTGACACCTGTAGCTCCTTCCTGATAGCAGCAATGAGAAGAGGACATATCCAGGGTGATGGGGGTTATTAATGATAGATTCTGTGTTTTTGAGGCATCACCTTTTGAAGATGTTCTCGATGCAGGGGAGTCTAAGCTGAGTGAGTTTACAGATTGGACAAATTTGGATTGCTTTCTTTGGGGCATTGTGAGAGGATGGGTGACCTGATGGAAGTGTGTAAAATTATGATTGAGCCAATCTTTTATCCAAGGTAGAAATGCCATGTACTGCAGGACAGTGAGTCATAGAGTACTACAAGACCCTCTCCATTTTAATGATGTCTTTCTTATAACTGGGTGAGCAATGTGTGTGCAGTACAACCCATGTCTGGATTTACCAAGGTTTTTCTACAACTGCTCAACTTTGAACAACCAATTCTTATACTCAGTGCCCTGACTGATGAAAGCTGTCATGCCAACAGTCCTCCCAAAATGCAACTCTTCACACTTCCCTGAATGGAAAGCCATTTGGCAATCCTCTGGCCACTTATTTATCTGATTAAGAACCCCCTAGAATTTTTAATAATCTTCTTCATTGTCTGTGATACTACCTATTTAATAGCCCTGGGATTTATTGCCTTAATGTTCAGCTCTGAGATTTCTCTTTGCCAGGCAGCCATGAAACAAAGAAAACCATGGAAGCTGTTTAAAGAAAAACATCAACCCTTCTGCCCACGTGCGGAAAAAACAAATCGCGCAAACCGCAACAATAACATCAAACCCCACACCCCACGAAAAACACTAATTGTGCAAACGGCAGCAGGAACATCAAATCCCAAACCACCTGCGCTAAATCACAAATCATGCAAACGGCAACAAGAACATCAAATCCCAAAACCCCCTTGCGCAAACAGCAAAAAAAAACGGGCAAAAATGCTGAATATAAAACATAAAATTAAAAGAGTCCTAATGAACTACAATCCAATCCATAAATCATAGACGTAGAACTTCAGTATCATCCTCCAACAGCATCGAGGGAGAGAAAGACCATTCAAACGCGGGGATCTTCCTTCAGGAACAGCGAGCAAGAGGCTGGTAGATGCTTCTTGTGCAAGTGGGACAGGTGCCTTAACTGGAAAGAAACCAATATTGTGGCCGGGAGGTTCATTAGTGCTACTCAGGAGGGTTTAAGACTGTTTAGTACAGAGATGGGAATAAGAGTACTGGGTCAGAACATTTCTTGACCAGTAAGTCTTTAAGGAAGGACAGGTAGGAACAAAGTAATAGTCACAATTGAACAAATGGTTTGAAGTATGTTTATTTTAATTGAAGGACTAGTTAGCGTAACGTAAATCATAATGTTAAACATAGATCATGCATAGGTACAATCAGAGACTTGATTGAGAGGACAGGATTGAGTGCTTAATGTTCCAGGGTTTCAGTGTTTTAGAAAAGAGAGAGATTAGGTCAAAGAAGGGGGGCCGTCGCATTCAGATTGTCAGGGATAATATCACAGCTGCACTTTCAAAAGACATAATGGAGAGTTCATTCACTGTGTCTCTTGGTGTAAAACTCAAAAATAAGAAATGTGCAGCTAGACAGCAGACACCCCCCTGCCCCATATCCACCGGGTCATTGAGAAACAAATATGCAGGCAAATTAGGGAAATGTGTAAAAACAGTGGTGGTATTGTCATGGGTAAGTTCAACTTCACCAATATAGATGGGGACCTTCTCAGTGCAGAAGGGGACAGAATTTGTTAGGTGCATCTGGAAGAGTTTCTTAAATCAATATAGAACAGAATATTCCAGCAAAGTACAGGCCTTTTGGCCCACAATGTTATCATACCCTTTAAATTTACCCTAAAATTAATCTAACCCATGAACCCTCACTACTTTTTTCCACTTTTTGCATGACTTATTTAAAGTTCAAAAGTTCAAAGTTTTATTATCAGAGTGCATACATGTCACCACATACAACCCTGAGATTCTTTCTCTGCAGGCATACTCAGCAAATATATAGAACAGTAATTGTAAACAGGATCAATGAAAGAGCAGGAGCATAGGAGACAACAAACTGCAAATGCAAATATAAATAAACAGCAATAACTAACAGGAAATAACAAGATAAAGAGTCCTTGAAGTATGATCATTAACTGTGGGAACATCTCAATAGATGAGTGTAGTTATCCTCTTTTGTTCAAGGGATTGATGGTTGAGGGATAGTAATTGTTTTTGAACTTGTTAGTGTGAGTCTTAAGGCACTTTTACCTTCTACCTTATGGCAGAAGCGAGAAAAGAGCACAGCCTGGGTGGTGATGATCTTTGATGATGTATGCTGCTTTACCATGACAGTGTTTCATGGAGATGTGCTGAATGGGAGGCTATACCCTGATATAATGGGCCAAATTCACTGCCTTCTGTTAGATTTTCTGCTCAAAGGCATTGGTGTTCCCATACCAGTCCTCAGTGCAGTCAGTCAATACATTTTCCACTACACATCTATAAAAGTTTGTCAAGGATTTTGATGACATGCCGCAGACTCCTAAGGAGGTAAAGATGCTGGCATGCTTCCTTTAAAATTTCATTTATATAATGGGTCCAGGGCAGGGCTTCTGAGATAGTGGCACCCAGAAATTTAAAGTTACTGACCCTGATTACCTCCAATGAGTGCTGACTCATGGATTGCTGATTTCAGTCTCCTGAAGTCTACAGTCATTTCCTTGGTCCTGCTGACATTAAGTGAGGTTGTTATGACACCAGTCAGCCAAGTTTTCAATCTCCCTCCTGTATGCTGATTCATCACCACTTTAATAGGGCCCACAACAGTGGTGTCATCAGCAAACTTGAATATGGTGTTGGAGCTGTACTTAGCCACACAGTCATAGGTGTAAAGCGAGTATATTGGTTTGAAAGACAGGTGACCCCAGCCATTATCATTACTCTTCAGAGATTGTCTGCCTGGCATTAGTGGTCACATAACCAGGCCTTGTGATGAGCATCAGCTGCTCATACAGCCATCCACCACCTGCTCCCATGGCTTCACGTGACCCTGATCAGGAGGGCTAAGCAGGTGCTACACCTTGCCCAAGGGTGACCTCCAATCCACCAAAGGGAAGGAGTGCCATGCACCTCCTTTGATAGAGATGTATCTCCACCCCACCAACCTAAATAAAGCTAAATTTTCTTTAATCCTGTATTGATACCTGTGCAAAACTACTTCATTAAACATTATATCAAGCTTTAGTATTCTTACTTTGCAGTGACAAACTTATAGTGTTAAAAGCAGTTTAACTTTGAAAATACTATAGAAAAGTTAACTTTATTATCTGGAGTTCTGTAATCCCTAACCACCAGTAACACAATTGTTGCTATGATGCAATTTTCTGTAAAACCAGGTTATTACTTGGGAATGATCTACCTGTATATTTTAACATTTTACTTAAAGTAACAAAAATAATAATACTGTTTCTGAAGTTTTTAGTACTAACATAAATAGTAAAATGAACAAATTAAGTCTATTGAAGGTCAAATAAATCACAAAATCAAATGTTTCAAATGGTTCAATTTAATATCAGAGAATGTATATGGTATATAACCTGAAATCCTTACTCTTCACAAACATCCAGAAAACAAGAAACCCCTTAGAATAAATGACAGAAGCATAAGAACCACAAAGACCCCCCTCCCCCCACTCATGCACAAGCAGCAGCAGAACTGTCAACCCTCCCCCCCAACTTGTGCAGCAGAATCACCAATCCAGATTCCACACCACCATGCAAGCAGTAGCAAAAGCACCCCCCCCCCCCCTCCGCCAAAGAGATCTTGCTCTACAGTCCATCAAAAACTATAGTTTCCATAACCCAGCACTTGGTATCTCAGACAGGCTCTCTCTCACTAGTGAGGGAAAGAGGGATTGTTCCTACAACTATGAGGGAGGAGACCAGCAACTCACTGTTCCGATGTTACAGTCTTCTACGTCACTTCTCCAAGCCCTCTGATTTGAGGACTAACAGGCTCTCACTCACCATCAAAAGAGAGAGAGAGGAAATCACTCGAGTACAGGGACCTTCTTCCAGCAGCAGTATACACTGCCTGCTGTCCCGATCTTTCAATATCCTACAGAGCTTCAGTCGGCGAAATTGGCAAGGAACATGGTCATCTACAGGGCTGCTCCTCAAAGGTGCATGTCTTCCAGGCCAAACTTACATACAGGATTTACGACAGATTCCTCACCCACAGAATCATTTTCTGTTCTGTCAAATGTCTAAGTCCATGTTTTCCTAAAGCTGCTTTTGTTTTTTTTTTGTATCAAGATTCCATTTTATTTATAATTTTATTAAGCAGTGTAGGAGAAGAGTTAGTTAGCAAAATGTAATGTACCTCTTGGTCTTCCTTGCAGAATATGAATCGGATGAGACAAATCTCATCAGTAACTGCATACGAACTTAAATCCATGCAGGAGGACCTGAATTTCAAGGAGACTGAAATGCAGAAATCACAGACAACTGCCAAGGGTTTGACTGATGGTAAGTTATTTTAGAATATATGGTATTATTCCACGGCGCCCTCCTTGTCAGTTGCTTTCATATATGCAAGATTTGGACAGGGAGTCTCTGGCTGAAGACTGAATTAGACAGCCTTTGAGCAATGAGCGCTGATACAATTGTATTTCTATGTTATATTGACTGTCCTGTTGTACATACTATTTATTACAAATTACTATAAATTGCACATTACATATTTAGATGGAGATGTAACATAAATATTTTTACTCCTCATGTATATGAAGGATGTAAGTAATAAATTCCATTCAATTCAATTCATTGAGAATTTTCTTCATTGAGCCAAATATCTTGGCAACACACACAAAATGATGGAAGAACTCAGCAGGCCAGGCAGCATCTATGGAAAAAAGTAAACAGTCGTTATTTCGGGCCAAAACCTCTCATCAGGACAGGAAAAGACTGAACTATAAATGTTCTTGACTACTCTCAACAATAGTTCTTAAATATTTCAACAAGATTATGTTCAAGTGCCTTAAATATAGAATGTAATGTATCACTTATAATTTTTCTCATTATATCATCAAACCTTACTTTTTAATAAGAGTAAATAG
Source organism: Hemitrygon akajei (assembly GCF_048418815.1). Taxonomy (NCBI): domain Eukaryota; kingdom Metazoa; phylum Chordata; class Chondrichthyes; order Myliobatiformes; family Dasyatidae; genus Hemitrygon; species Hemitrygon akajei. The sequence goes on along the minus strand of NC_133129.1, from coordinate 83,729,778 downwards.
AGTAAAACTCTAATCATGTGATTCAGTGAATAATATTTCTCTTTCTCTTTATAACTTAATTGGGGCCCTTTTCCAGTATCCTTTCAAACTCACTAAGTCCCTGTTCCCATGTTCCTTTTAAACATACTGGGACCAAAACTTGTCAGTTTAAGGGTGTGCATGAAAGAGGACCTCAGGGACTTCATATTCATCAGACCAAGCAGGAATTTAAAATGATTTGAGGTATTAATGGGATCTAATAGTCCATAAAATTTGCTAGCACCACCACATTTGGACCTTGATGCATTTCCCTCATCCTTCTTGACCCCTATGGAGAATTTGACATGACCAACTGTTCTTTTTTCATTTCATGTCACTACTTTGTATCAACGATGTTGAGGTTGAAAGGGTTAAGAGCTTCAAGTTCTTATCAGCGAACATCGCCAGTAGCCCATCCTTGTCTAGCCACATAGGTATCATGACCAAGAAAAGTCAACAATGCCTCTACTTCCTCAAGAGGTTACAGAAGTTCTGCACGCTCCTGTCCCTCCTTATCAGTCTTATCAATGTATCCTATATGGATGCAACACTGCAACTATGGCAACTGCTCTGCATGTAACAGAGAGTAACTGCAGAGTTGTAAACACAGCTCAGCATATCACAGAAACCAACCTCCCCAATCACCCTGGACATTCTCTCTTCTCCCTTCAGACTCAAATACCTGAAAGCACATACCACCAAGCTCATGGATAGCTTCTACTCCACTGGTATAGGACTATTAAGTAGTTCCATAATACGATAAGTTGACCCTTGAACTCTATCTTGTAATGATCTTGCACTTTGTTTATCTGCACTGCACTTTCTCTGTAGCTGTTACAGTTTATTCTGCTTTCTGTTATTGTTTTATCTTGTTGTACCTCAGTGCACCGTGCAATGATCTGACCTGTATGATCTGACCTGTCAAGCTTGTCACTGTATTTCAATACATGTAACAATAATAAGCCAATGCTAATTCCAATTCAATTCCATTATCCAGCCTTGCCTTACTTGGTTTTATTTTTATCCAGAACCAGAGCATATTGGCCAGTGATTTTGTTGACATTCCTTCAGTTTGAGAGAAAGTAGTTAGAAGTTCCACAATGATAGTGCCAGTTTATCTGAGATATTGGTAAAGGTAGCTCTGGAATGTCAGATTGTTGTAAAAGCAAAACTGGTTCCCCTTTCCATTAGAAAAGGAAATAGGCAGTCTTTGCCTGGTCTTGCCTTTGTGATTTCTGCTTCACACTACCACTCTTAACTGATTGCTGAAGATGCCTTGGTGCATTAAATACAAAACAACCAGTAATTGGCAGCAATTCAGTTTTGCCTGCCTTGCAAGACTATTTTCAAATTCTTGTGTTTAAGTTTTCTCTTCATCTTTCCTTTTCTTATGAGTGTAACCCTCTTGAACAATAAATCAGATAAACTTCTCTTTGTCTAAGTTTTTGTTCCGTGCTTCTGCAATCAAGTTCCCCACCACTCACTCCCTTAAAATACACTTTTTTAACCAACTATTAGTCACCTCTTCCACCTCCTCTTTGCTATCATACTTATGCCAAGCACTTTGGGACTTTTCTTATATTAAGAATGCAAGTTGATAATATTGTAAAAATTGTTAAGTGCTTTAAGTTCAATGACTCAAATAATAATGCAAAATATTTTGTTAAAAAACTGTCATCCGAAGCAATGTTTTATCAGGTTCTGTGTGCCCTTCTCAATGACTGCAGTTGCGAGCGTTTGGTGTCTCTATTGACACTTGCGTTGTTGTTCAACCTCTCCCTCTTTAGCACAGCTTTTATAATCAGTAAACATTGCTGAAGTCCAGACACTTTTTAAAAATATATTAATCTATTAGAGATATGCAGCACAGAAATAGGTTGTGTGGTCCATCACGTGCATTCTAAACTATTTACTGTCCATACTAATCCAGTTTTCCCGTGATAGGTCCATTTCATTCTTATTTAAATGCTTTTCAGAATGTCTCAAACATAGCCACTGAACCTGACTCCACCACCTCCTATGGCAGTGAGTTTCAGATATTAGCCAATCTGCATTTAAAAAAATCTTTCCCCTTAAATCCCCTTTAAAATTCCTTCCTCTCACCTTCAATGATTCCTTCTTGTTTTTGATACTCCTGCTATGGAGAAAAAAAGATCTCTTCACTCTATCTATACTTCTTAGAAATTTATATACCTCTATTTGGCCATCTCTTGGCCACCTTTGCTCTTGGGAAAACAGACCCAGCCCATCCAATCTCTCCCTAAATCAAAATTCAGCATGGAAACTGATCAATGCTAACCAAGATTCTCATCTAAGCTAGTCCCATTTACGTGTATTTAGCCCATGTCCCTGTGACCTTTGCTTGCCCATGTACCTGTCCACATTAATGTACCTACCTCATCCACTTCCTCTGGAAATTCATCCATGTACTGGTTGAAAAAGTTGCCCTCAAATGCCTGTTAAATCTCTTCACTCTCATCTTAATCTCTGCTTCTGATTCATGATACCCTAAACCTAGGAATAAAGACTGTGAATAAAAACCTAGGAATATTGTCCCTGTACTGTATGCCCCGTATGATTTTATACACCACTATATTACCACCCTTTTTTTCTCCCTTGGTCCAAAGAATAAAGTCACAATATGCTCAATCTCTCTCCATAACTCATTCCTCAAGTCCTGGCAACATCCTCATAAATATCCTCTGCATTCTTTCCAACTTACTGGCATTACCAAACTCCGAGACCCGGGACTCAACACCTGTCTCTGCATCTGATCACAATCAGTAAGGATAGGTAACAACACATCCGTCACATTTACTCTTAACACCGATGCTCCACTAGATTGCGTCCTCAGCCCACTATTCAACTTCCTGTACACTCGTGACTGCATCGCCAGGATCTATACTTTTGTAGACGACTCCACCATTGTGATCACATCTCAAATAATAATGATTTGGAGAACAAGAAGGAAATAGGGAGATCATGACAACACCTTTCCCTCAATGTCAGCAAAACAAAAGTGATGATAATTGGCTTCAGGAAGGGGATGGTACACATGCTGCTGTCTACCTCAACTGTCTATACTCTTTTGCCTCTTCCGTAAAGCAGCCAGCATAACCACAGACACCACCAACCCTGGACATCCTCTCTTCTCCCTTTTTTACTACAAACAATTGAAACACCTTAACTACACACATCAATCTCCATTTATCTAATTATGTGATTCTAAAATCAGTTGGCTGCACCAGTGATGATTTGGTGTGTCATATTAAAGGGGATTGAATAGTTATGCAATCAATTATTTTGTGCTTTATATTTGTAATTAATTTAGATCACTTTGTAGAGATCTGTACTCACTTTGACATGAAACAGTCCTTTTCTGGTGTTCAGTGTCAAAAAAGCCAATTCAAATCCACTGTGATTCAATGTTGTAAAACAATAAAAAATGAAAACTTCCAAGGGGGCTGAATACTTTTAGGCACTGTATTTACATTGTCAATGTTTCAAGTTACAACTCTTGCAAATTGTAACAATGTAGAATGGAACTCGGTAGTTTATCGTTAATAAACAGCTGGCCAGCTTCTAGTGCTGACTACAAATGTGGGTTTAGTCTCGTGAATTCTATCAAATGTAAATCTAGAAACAGACTAGAAGTGGAATTTAGATAATCTAATGAGGATTAAGATATATCTTTCATCTGGATGCAAATGGATTTGTATTAAAGACAGACGCGAAACAGTGCACGAAGTATGAAAGCCCTTTGTGCACCGTATTTCATTATACCCTTCAGTTAATAAATAAAATCAAAAGTATGTGATTTTTCAAATTTCATTCTAAATGTTCATAGTATGCGTATTACACAAACAGACATTTAAAGTGCCACAGAGCTGTTAAAAAAACGGGATCGGTGCTGGGTGAGCAATGATTCCCCCCCACCCCCCAGCACATAGTCTCTGGCCTCCAGTCAAAGAGGCAATATCTATTCCCACTCTTCAGCTTCTCCCATGAAGCCAATGCCTAATCCAGTTTACTATCTCATCTTGAATAGCAAGCAAGTGAACATTCTTGACCAGCCTCCCACGCAGGACCTTGTCAAGCGCCTGACTAAAGTTGATAATGGACAACATCCACTTCCTTGCCTTCCATCAAATTTCTGGTAACTTCCTTGAAAAACTCGATAAAACACAACCTACCATGCACAAGGCCATGTTGACTGTCCTGAATCAATGTCTGTCTATCCCAATACTTAATATATCCAGTCCTTTAGAAAACCTTCCAGTTACTAACCCACTACTGATGTCAGGTTCACTGGCTTATAATTTCCTGGTTTATTCTTAAAGTCTTTCTTAAACAACAGAACAACATTAGCTATCCTCCAATCCTCTGGCACTTCTCCTGTGCAAAGGACATTTTAAATATCTGCACTAGGGCCCCTGCAATTTCTGCACAAGCTCCCCACAGGATTCAAGGGAACATTTGTCAAGCCCTAGGGATTTATCCGCTCTAAATTTCCTCAAGACAGTTAACACCTCCCCCTCAATAATCTCTATGAGGATTGGTTTGTGTTTTCCCATCTTCCCCTTCCTGAAGTTGACATTTAATTTCTTGGTCTTACTGATTACAGTACAAGGTTGATGTTATATAAGATATATTATGTATTTTATATTTGTTTCTTTTGTGCTGCATCGGATTCAGAGTAACAATTATTTTTTCTCATTTACATAATTGGTTACTGAGGAAGAAGTAGAAAGTAAATTATTTTGTTTTTTTAGCTTTCTTTATGTCTGGACAATAGCATTGCATTCATCTTTAGCATTTGGACTACTGGACGAGAACCACAACTAATGTAATGCTACATGTTTTGACATACAAATCTGGCTAATTAACATTATGAAGTTTAAATATATTTATATTTTACCTGACTTATGGCATCCTGCAATTGAGATCACAGACTCACTCTAATGATCTGATACTTATTTTCAGTGAATAGGAGCAACATGCCAAGAGGTGAAATAATTCTGTTCTTTTGGATCAGTGGTGTGATGGATTATACTGCCTTTTGTAAAAAGCAGAAAAGTTTATTGTCAGATTCCAGCCCTTCAACAAAAGATTTGTAAAGAAGTAGAAAAGGAATAAAACAGACCACCAAAACATGTTTTACTTACATACAGTATTTTAATAAATACAAGTTTTTTAGAACTGTGCTTTTTAGAATCCTAATTGGATTTGATGAAAGTGCAACCACATTTGCAACACTTAAGAAAACAATTCTTTCACACTGGGCAATGAAAGATCTGTCACACCCATTGATTATGCAAAAAGTTAAAAATAAAAAGAATTCCTGAGCATGAAATATTTATAATTTAATATTTTAAGAATATAAGAGCATAAGTAACGAATATTTCACCATTCAGATACAAGTCCTGATGAAGGCTGTCAACCAGAAACATCAATTCTTTATTTCTCTCCATAGATGCTCCCTGACCTGCTAGGATTCTCCAGCATTTTATGTGTGTTACTTTAAAAGTCAACCTGATCCTCAATTTCAACTCTATTTTTTTCTGCCTTACCTTGATATCTCTATACAGTATTTCCCTTTTATCCAGAAATGCTCTATCTTCAGTGTACTTAATATTAAGTCATTTACACCTCCTTTAGAAAGCATTTTAAATACACCAGCATTCCTTAGATGTTCTTACCATGTGTAACCATTACAGTCCGCACATTATCTTGCATATTGCTCTAATATTTCAACTTGCAGCTTTTGATAAATTCTGTAACTTCTTGTATTTTTCTGGTTTGCTTAGAAGTCTGAGGGGATAATGTCCAAGACCATAATCTTCTCTTTCCTCCTATCTGACTAACTAGAGAGCCAACGGCTCCAACAAGATCTTCAGAAAGTTGAACAACTTGAAAGCAAGATAAGTGCTGAGCTGAGTTCTTTAAAAGAAAAAATCCAGCAGATAACAGTTGCTCTAGAAACTTATAATGACCTAGATGGACTAAAGGCAGCTGGAGAAGAGAAGAAAAAGGTAATATCATTTGAAATCATTCACATTGATATAACTGGATGTGGTTTTGCACCGAATCTGTAATGTGTTCCATGTGTGAAAAAAAATTATTTTAAATATACTGTATATTCAAATAATTTAGATACAAAATCCCTTGATTGAAGCTGAAGTAACTTCCATTAGTGAATATTGGTCACAGAACTGTTTTGCTCTATCTCTATATTACACAAATGTGTAAAAATCTAATTTAATTTTTGCCGTGAAATGGTATTTAATAATTCTGTACTGTTTTGTCTTGCATTACTTCTGTTAACCTTTTTTCTATAACAAAGAACTTGTTTTTAGTTTTTCAGAGAAACTAAAAAATCTTTATTCAAATATTTCTTAGTTGTTCATGGCTACACATAATTATTGAAGCTTGTGCTATTTCCTGCTGTCATGCCAGTGCACTATAAATATATTGGCTATTAAAATCTGCAAATCGAGTTTTATAGTTTTGCTGAAAAAAATCTAACCAGTTGTATTCCTGTCCTACAATCAGCCGTTCATTTTGTGTTGTGTTACTCCGGATTTCAAGCATTTCAAGCACCTGGAGATAGATAAGTTTTTTAGTCTTGATAGTAAATGAGTCTTGAGTGTTGGCACGTGGCGTTTAAGGCATTCGGTAGCTGAAGATCGCTAGTTCAAGCCTTGGCTGAGGCTTGCTTGTGTGTCCTTGAGTAAGGCACTTAACCACACATTGCTCTGCGACGACACCGGTGCCAAGCTGTATGGGTCCTAATGCCCTTCCCTTGGACAACATTGGTGGCGTGGAGAGGGTAGACTTGCAGCTTGGGCAATTGCTGGTGTTCCATTAAAAAAAAACTTGCCCAGGCTTGCGCCCTGGAAACTTTCCAAGGTGAAAATCCATGGTCTATCGAGACTAATGGAGGCCTACAAAATGATCTTGAAAGGATAAAATGTGGTCATCATTATTTTATGTTTTTATTTAATAACTCTGCACTTGGACATTTTGTTTATTTCCTGGAATGGTAAACAACAATTCTTCATTTCACTTGGTTTCCAGAAACTCCAGGAGGAGAAGGTAAGACTGACAAAATGCAGAAGCACCTTTAAGAAGATGATGCAACAGGTCTTAAAGGAAAGTGATATTCTGAAGATGCAATTACAGGAAAATGAAACCCATTCACAGGTAAGGGTAATTTAACCTGCCCATTACTGCTTCAAACTATAATGAGATTATAAAAAGCCTGTAATGATGAGAGAGTCTGCATGTAATCTCAGATAGGTGTTTTATATTTTTAGATACCTTACATTGTGATATTATGCAAAAAAATTAAAATCTGTTTTTAAATTATTTGATAATTTTTATTATACTTGCCTTTGCAAAGTAATTTCTCCAGTGGGGTTTTAACTACCAATGAGATTTACAGGAAGATGTTGCTGCCTGCTGCACCTCCAACAGTGCCCTTAGGTCAGCTTAGGATCATCAACCAGGACCACAGCTCATTGATGTTTCATTCCTGGTACATCTCCTGGTGGTAGAGCAGTGGCAAGGACATCTTTTTGTTATCCCCTGCAGCTTCCAGTGGGGTTAGTCAGTTTTCCAATTTCTGTTCTTCCTCTTCAACCACAGCCAACAGCTGCCCTTCTCTGCCTCTCAGCCAATTCTGTGGTGGTCCTCCTGAGCCTCGCTAAAGTCACTGCCATATCACAAAGTAACCTTGTCATTGAAGGGCAGAGAAAGCCCCAGCATCCTGCTTCTACAGGATAGATGGTAGTCCTCCAGCCAGCTTCCTTACACTCAGCTGCCAGGTCTGAGTACTTCAGCCTCTTCAGCTCATGGGCAGCCTCTACTCTTTCCTCCTGTGGGATAGTTAACTCAATGAGGAAGACTGCCACTGACCACAGTACTATACCTGTGTGGAGAGATATAATGTGATTTCTGTGGGGAATTGTAGCTGTCTGCCTAAATCTACCCTCATGATCCATTTCTTGTCTTTGGAAGGGAGTCCTGAAGGAGCTCTCTCTTCAGCACTCTTATCAACCTCAACAATTAAGACCATAAGATATAGGAGTAGAATTAGGCTATTTGGCCCATCGAGATTGCTCCACCATTTCATCATGGCTGATCCAATTTTCCTCTCAGCTCCAATCTCAAGTGAAGTTAAATCACTTTTTATTGTCAATTCAACCATAATTGCTGGTACAATACATAGTAAAAATGAGACAACGTTTTTTCAGGACCATGGTGTTACATGACACAGTACAAAAACTAGAGTGAACTGCCTTTTCCTCATATTCCTTCATGCCCTGACCAATCAAGAATCTATCAACCTTTGCCTTAAATAAGATTTGGCCTCTACAGCTGCCTGTGGCAAAGAATTCCACAGATTCAGCACTCTCCAGCTAAAGAAATTTCTCCTCATCTCCATTCTGAGTTTGTGTCCTGTACTCTTAGATTCTCCCAGCATATGAAACATCCTCTCCACATCCACTCTATCAAGGCTTTTCATCATTAGATAGGTTTCTATGAGGTCATGTCTTATTCTTCTGAATCCTATTAAGTACAGGCTCAGAGCCATCAAACGCTGTTCATATGGCAAGCCATTCAATCCTGGAATCATTTTCATGAACCTCCATTGAACCCTCTTCAGTTTCAGCACATCCTTTCTATTGCGAGTCCAGACCTATTCACAATACTCCAAGTGAGTCCTCAACAGGGTTTCATAAAGTTTCAGCATTACATCCTTACTTTTATATTCTTGTGCTCTAGAAATGAATGCAAACATTGCATTTGCCTTCCTCACAGCTGATTCCAGCTGCAAATTAACCTTTAGGGAATCCTGCACAAGAACTCCCAAGTCCTGTTTCTATTCAGTTTTTTGTATTTTCTCCTCATTTAGAAAATAGCTAACCCTTTAATTTCTTCTACCGAAATACATGACCATACACGTCCCTACTCTATTCTGTATGCCATTTTTTGCCCATTCTCCTAATCTGTCTAAGTCCTTCTATAGCCTCTCTACTTCCTCAAAACTACCTCACTCTCTACCTATCTTCATATCATCTGCAAACTTTGCAACAAAGCCATCAATTCCATCATCCAAATAATTGACGTATCACGTAAAAAGAATTAGTCCCAACACAAACTCTTATGGAACACCACTAGTCACCAGCAGCCAGTCAGAAAAGGCTCCCTTCATTACCACTCTTTGCCTCCTGCCAATCAGCCACTGCTTTATCCATGCTAGAATCTTCCCTGTAATATCAGGGCTTCTAGCTTGTTAAGCAGCATCAAGTACGGCACCTTGGCAAAGGTCTTCTGAAAATCCAAGTACTCAACGTCAGACAAATATCCTTTGTCTATCCTGTTACTTCTTCAAAAAATTCCAACAGATTTCCCAGGCAAAGTTTTCCCTTGAGGAAGCCATGCAGACTATGGCCTATTTTATTATGTACCTCCAAGTGCCCTGAGATCTTATCCTTAATGATCGACACCAACATCTTCCCAGCCATTGAGGTCAGGCTAACTGGCCTATAGTTTCCTTTCTTCTGCCTCTCTCCCTTCTTGAAGAGTGGAGTGGCATTTGCAATTTTCCAGTCTTCCAGACTGCAGAACCATTCCAGAACCTAGTGATTCTTGAAAGGTCATTACTAATGCCATTATCATTACAAATGGAATGAATTGTTGTCCCACTAGGGAAATGCTGTTTCTCACATCCCAACTGCATGTCTCTAGGATCTCCTATCAGTCAACTTCTTTAGGACCTGGTCATGACGCCATCTGTAGTACCCTTGGGACAGCGCAGTCCTGCATTCTACCAGAATGTGTTGGAGGTTGGCATTAATGGTATCACATGGGGCAGCTATCATCAGTGACGAAGCATTGGTGAAGATTTCGGGTGCAGGGCAAGATGTCATAGGTTGCCCTGATGAAGAAGTTGAGTCTGGCTTGTGGGATCTTCCACAGGTTAGACCAGCTGAATGTCCTGTTGATGGTGTTTTCCCATATTGTCCGGCTTCCCTGGTGGCCCTGTAGCGTTCTTGCACTGTCCTTGTCACCTCTTCTAGTACCATGGCTTTCCTATCTTTCTTCGAGGCCTTGCTCCAGAAACATGTTGTCTTCCCCCAGCCAAGTCCTGCATATCCAGCCTGAACTTTACTGACAACGTGACAAACCTCTTGGTGCTGCAGCCTGCTGATGGTCTAATTCAGCTTGAGCTCTCCATTTACAGGCAGTATGAATTGGGGCACTGGCACTCCTCACCAGCGTGAGGGCTCCCTCTATTCAACAACCAGTTAGGTTTTCTCCGGCTGATAGATCTCAGTAGCAGCTGCTACATGTTCTTCCCAAAGAGGTCAATGTCCAAGAAACACCAAGGCAGCCCCAGTTGTTTCTGGATATACAATTTGGCTATCCCATCCATCCTACCAGCTGTTGATGAGCGAAGTTTTACACATTTTCAGTGGCCACATCACCCTTTGGTACAGTGTGAACTGGTAGCACCACACTTTATACTTCCTGGGTAGTTGACTCTGGTCAATTTTGACCAGGCCCTCAGTGAGGTGTTTCTGTGCTACTTTTCCCCATCTGCCTGTCAGAGAGCTCTGTGGTGTACTTCCTCCCAAAACTTTGAATGGACTACCTGGCCAACAATGGGATTTTCTGGCCCCCTGCAACAAAGGTGATGTTGCTTCTGACCCCTTTTTGGAGGAGTAGGCTTTGTGACTTGAAGGGCTTGATATTCATCCTTGTCCATGTCACTAGTTTGTGCAGCCCCTTCAACAGCTGCCTTGTACATACAGCCATCTGAAGGATACTTGTGACATCATCCATGTAGCTTCTTAGTAAAGGAAGCCTCTGTCCTGACTAGCTTTATCCCTCCAACAACCTGCCTTGCTCCAATAAGAATGATCTCGAAGGCTGCCACAAACAGGATGGGAGAGATGGAACACCCCATAGCAATGCCTACTTCGAGCTGCTGCCCGGTACCGAGTTGTAAAGTATCGAAAAGAGAAGCCCATCTGGAGGTCCCTGAAGTAATCGGAAACCCTAATGAATCGAGAATGTAAAAGAACTCTATCACAAAGTTGATGAGCTGGTGAGGCACAGATCTATAGGCATTTGCAAGATCCAACCACACAATGTGTAGGCCACCTTTCTCATGCTTGGCTGATTGGATCTGGAGCCATATATATGATGCATGTTCCACACATCCTGGGAAGCCTGGAACTCCTACCTTCTGACAGCTGTTGTCAATGTATTCATTGCCCATGAGGTAGCTGGTCATCATCATTAGACACGGGAGAGAAGATTTTCCCCTCAACATACAGCAGTGCAAAGCTCCTGAACTGGAGGATGAACACTACCTCAGCTCTTTGCCTCTCTGATGGAATGTGCTTACTAAATATTTAGATTAGTAAGTGGAAAGCACAATAAATTCAGACAATGTGTGTTTTATCTGCAGTTCTTTTAGACTGGTTTAACATAATTTCAAATTTATAAATTTAACTGTGTCACTAGCCTCTGTATTCGTAACTATTTATGTTACTTGTATTGACATTGAAGGTTCGAATGATGTTACTGATGTAGCATTTAGCTCTGAATTCATTGATGATCACCTTTGTGCTGATTCTTCACTTATGGGACTCGCGTTAGGAGTATATTCAAAGTCTGTCTTTCTCACTCTTATTTTGATATTTTGTGCTGAGATTAAATCACCTTTTTAAATCTGTCACCAACCTGCTCAACGTCTCTGATGTCCTATTTTATCAAATCCAATAGGCCTGGAGCTCATGTCACGCAAATTTTATGATCAAATGCTTCTTCCCTTTGTAGTATTTGTTGTGCTGCTTACTTTGATGTAGCTGCCTTTCTTCCACCTTTCCTTCTGAACCACATTCTGATATACCGTAGATTTCGCACTACAGAGCGCACCTGATTAAAAGCCGCTGGCTCTAATTTTAGAAAGAAAATCAATTTTGTACTTGTACAAGCCGCACCGGATTTTAGGCCGCAGGTGTCCCACGTTGTAATATGAGATATTTACACAGAAAGCTATTACACGTGAGGATTTTTTAACTTTTAATTAAATCCATATGGTAACATAAACAAATACATATTGCAAATGCTTTTTTTCGAACCGTGCCTCTAACACGGCTACTTTTAAATATACATACGTATCGGTAACACACAAATTACGTTGCATATACTTTTTTACTGAACAGTGCATGAACAACATTCCAATATCTCCTAACGACGTAAAAAAATATATACTGCAGCCTACCAGGAAAAGTTATTGATCGCCTTTAACTTAAAAGCAGCATTTTCGCTCGGGTAATGTGCTCGGCTAATGTGCTCCCCCCCACCTTCCCGTTTATCGCAAACCGGTATTTCCCACAAGACGCGGCGAAACCGGATGTGATGTCATAGTATCCCGGGATGTACAGAAAACAAATAGATAGATAGATACTTTATTCAACTAGAAAATACTAACAAATGAATTACTAAGCGAAAATATTATAAACTAAATAACTGCCATAAAGGCAGCACAATGCTTTTCTTCGAGTGTTTTCCATGTTGATGAGGGTGAGTACAAATGACTGATTTACAATAATTTAATTGTGAAAGTGCGCTTGATTTATCATACAATTTCATTGGACCTCTGTGAACTACTCATCAATTTTATTGGTCTACTGTTACGAGGCAAAATGTTTTTGGCGGCATGAAAAAAAATCATGCATTAGCCGCACCGTAGTAAAGGCCGCAGTGTTCAAAGCTGTTCAAAGCGTGGGAAAAAAGTAGCGGCTTATAATCCGACATCTACGGTATATAGAATCTCTTAGAACCATGTACTGAGTCAATGTGTGTTCCTGCAGGAGTGTATTTTGTGAACTTACGTTTATTTAATAACTTGTAAGAAATTCATGTTCTGTGGTAATGCCTAATCTAAATTCCACAGCTTGCTTCTTTGAGTTCATATGTCAATCTTTTAGCCTCTGTCTCAGAGGCTGGATGATATAATGTACTACTTGTTTTCAGTTTGGTTCAAAATCAACTAAACGTGTAATGATCCAAATAGTTGATCATTTTCCAGTGCTGTCTTCCCAAAATTTCCCTTTATTGTGAGATCTGTTGATGCTGCATGCTTCATTTTATTTCAAGTTGCATTTGTCAAAACCTGGAAATTATCCATTCCTTTCTTACAATAATTGATGGCCAGGTAGGAGATTTCAATGTCCATAAGACTTGGGAGTCGAATTAGGGCATTCAACCCATCAAATTCCCAAACTTGAACCAGTGTGGCTGTACTGCATATTACAGGCAATTTGTATGCCAAATACTCAAGACCCTTGCCTCTGCCAGGTGAATAGACAAATTTTTGTGCTACTTTACTGCTTAACATCCAAAATTGCAGTGACTAGTGGGGTACCGCAAGGCTCAGTGCTGGGACCCCAATTGTTTACAATATATATTAATGATTTAGATGAGGGAATTAAATGCAGCATCTCCAAGTTTGCGGATGACACGAAGCTGGGCGGCGGTGTTAGCTGTGAGGAGGATGCTAAGAGGATGCAGGGTGACTTGGATAGGTTAGGTGAATGGGCAAATTCATGGCAGATGCAATTTAATGTGGATAAATGTGAGGTTATCTACTTTGGTTGCAAGAACAGGAAAACAGATTATTATCTGAACGGTGGCCGATTAGGAAAAGGGGAGATGCAACGAGACCTGGGTGTCATTGTACACCAGTCATTGAAGGTGGGCATGCAGGTACAGCAGGCGGTGAAAAAGGCAAATGGTATGTTGGCATACATAGCAAAAGGATTTGAGTACAGGAGCAGGGAGGTTCTACTGCAGTTGTACAAGGCCTTGGTGAGACCGCACCTAGAATATTGTGTGCAGTTTTGGTCCCCTAATCTGAGGAGAGACATTCTTGCCATAGAGGGAGTACAGAGAAGGTTCACCAGATTGATTCCTGGGATGGCAGGACTTTCATATGAAGAAAGACTGGATCGACTAGGCTTATACTCACTGGAATTTAGAAGATTGAGGGGGGATCTTATTGAAACGTATAAAATTCTAAAGGGATTGGACAGGCTAGATGCAGGAAGATTGTTTCCGATGTTGGGGAAGTCCAGAATGAGGGGTCACAGTTTAAGGATAAAGGTGAAGCCTTTTCGGACCGATATGAGGAAAAACTTCTCCACACAGAGAGTGGTGAATCTGTGGAATTCTCTGCCACAGGAAACAGTTGAGGCTGGTTCATTGGCTATATTTAAGAGGAAGTTAGATATGGCCCTTGTGGCTCAAGGGATCGGGGGTATGAAGAGAAAGGTACAGGGTTCTGAGTTGGATGATCAGCCACGATCATACTGAATGGCGGTGCAGGCTCAAAGGGCCGAATGGCCTACTCCTGCACCTATTTTCTATGTTTCTCTGTTTCTATTTATTCAGCAATCATGGGTCATTCTGACCCCATCTTGTGTGGCACTGATTGTGAACAGCTGATGGCTCCATTGGTGGAAATCTCCAGCAAAAACAACCTGGTCCAATCACTCCTTATAATTTAATATCTCCTGGCAACATTCTTGTGAATATTTTCTGCATCTTAACTAGCTTAATCACGTCCTTCTTATAGCATATACGAGAAAATCTGCAGATGCTGGAAATTCAAGCAACACTCACAAAATGCAGGCCAGGCAGCATCTATAGGAAGAAGTACAGTCAATGTTTCGGGTCGAGACCCTTCGTCAGGACTAACGGAAAAAAGGATACTAAGAGATTTGAAAGAGGAAGGGGGAGGGGGAAACCCGAAATGATAGGAGAAGACAGGAGGGGGAGGGATGAAGCTAAGAGCTGGAAAGTTGATTGGCAAAAGGGATACAAGGCTGGAGAAGGGGAAGTATCATAGGACGGAAGGCCTTGGAAGAAAGAAAGAGGGAGGGGAGCACCAGAGGAAGATGGAGAACAGGCAAGGAGTTATTGTGCTCTTACCCCATCCTCCCACCACCCCCCACTAGGGATAGGGTTCCTCTTGTCCTCACATACCACCCCACCAGCCTCCCTGTCCAACATATAATTCTCCGTAACTTCCGCCATCTCCAGCCAGATCCCACCACCAAGCACATCTTTCCCTCCCCCCAACCTACTTTCTGCTTTCCACAGGGATAGCTCCCTACGTGACTCCCTTGTCCATTCGTCTCCTCCATTCCTTCCCACCAATCTCCCACCTGGCACTTATCCTTGTAAGCAGAACAAGTGCTACACCTGCCCTTACACTTCCTCCCTCACCACCATTCAGGGCCTCAGATGTTCCTTCCAGGTGAGGCAACACTTCACCTGTGAGTCTGCTGGTGTGATATACTGCGTCCGGTGCTCCCGGTTTGGCCTTCTATATATTGGTGAGACCCGACGCAAACTGGGAGACTGTTTCGCTGAACACCAACGCTCTGTCTGCCAGAGGAAGCAGGATTTTCCAGTGGCCACACATTTTAATTCCACGTCCCATTCCCATTCCGATATGTCAATCCATGGCCTCTTCTACTGTCGAGATGAAGCCACACTCAGGTTGGAGGAACAACACCTTATATTCCATCTGGGTAGCCTCCAACCTGATGGCATGAACATTGCTTTCTCTAACTTGCATTAATGCCCCTCTTCCCCTTCTTACCCCATCCCTAATTTTTAATTTAAATTTTTTTTCTCTCTCTTTCCCTCTCACAATAACTCCTTGCCTGTTCTCCATCTTCCTCTGGTGCTTCCCTCCCCCTTTCTTTCTTCCAAGGCCTTCTGTCTTATGATACTCCCCCTTCTCCGGCCTTGTATCCCTTTTGCCAATCAACTTCCCAGCTCTAGGCTTCATCCCTCCCCCTTCTGTCTTCTCCTATCATTTTGGGTCTCCCCCTCCCCCTCCCATTTTCAAATCTCTTACAGTCTCTTTTTTCCATTAGTCCTGATGAAGGGTCTCGACCTGAAGCATCGACTGTACTTCTTCCTGTAGATGCTGCCTGGCCTGCTGCGTTCCACCAGCATTTTGTGTGTGTTGCTTCTTATAGCATGGTGATTTCACCAGCTGTAATGTGATATACCAACTATTGTACTCAATGACCCAAATCATCAAGATTTCAGGTGTCATAAGCTGGTAAGGAAGGCGGGCTCTGTCGTGGGCAAAGTACTGGAGAGTTTAACATCGGTAGCTGAGCGAAGGGCGCTGAGTAGGCTACGGTCAATTATGGATAATTCTGAACATCCTCTACATAGCACCATCCAGAGACAGAGAAGCAGTTTCAGCGACAGGTTACTATCGATGCAATGCTCCTCAGACAGGATGAAGAGGTCAATACTCCCCAATGCCATTAGGCTTTACAATTCTACCGCCAGGACTTAAGAACTTTTTAAAAGCTATTATTAATGCTTTTTGAGATAGTGATTTAGATGCATATCATATTTTTTTACTGAGTTAAGTATTGTATGTAATTAGTTTTGCTACAACAAGTGTATGGGACATTGGAAAAAAGTTGAATTTCCCCATGGGGATGAATAAAGTATCTATCTATCTATCTATCATACACATTCCTCATCACTGTCTAACTTTACTTCCACCTTCAGCAAACCATGTATTTATACCTCAAGGTATAAATGTTACAACACTCTTCAGCATTCATTCTGCTCAGATTTAGCTTTCAAAAATGCCTGAGTTGAACTGCATTTTCCAACCCTTTGGCCATTTTTCCATTTGATCTAGATCTGTTTGTAATCTTTGTCAATTTACCTCACTAATACACCACCAATTTTGGTGACATCTTTAATCTTACTAGTCATGCCACCGACATTCTCATCCAGATTCTTAATACTTGTGGAATACCACTACCATCTTTTAGAAGACTTTCCCACGCTTTGCCTTAATCAACCGTGGAATTGAGTTTAAGAGCTGAAAGGTAATGTTACAGCTATATTGGACCCCAGTCAGACCCCACTTGGAGCACTGTGCTCAGTTCTGGTCACCTCACTACAGGAAGGACGTGGAAACTATAGAAAGGATACAGAGGAGATTTACAAGGATGTTGTCTGGATTGGAGAGCATACCTTATGAGAATTGGTTGAATGAACTCAGCCTTTTCTCCTCAGAGTGGTGGAGGATGAGAGGTGACCTGATAGAGGTGTATAAGATGATGAGAGGCATTGATCATATGGATAGTCCCAGGGCTGAAATGGCTAACATGAGAGGACACAGTTTTAAGGTGTTAGGAAGTAGGTACAGAGATGTCAGGGGTAAGTTTTTTACTCAGAGAGTGGTGAGTGCATGGAATAGGCTGCCAGCAACGGTGCTGGAGGCGGATACAATAGGGTCTTTTAAGAGACTCCTGGATAGGTACATGGAGCTTAGAAAAATAGAGGGTTATGGGGTAACCCTAGGTAATTTCTAAAGTAAGTACATGTTTGGCGCAGCATTGTGGGCAGAAGGGCCTGTATTGTGCTGTAGGTTTTCTATGTTTCTAAGAGCTACCAACAAGCCCATTTTGTATTATATTGGCTCTCCAATGACCCCAGATCCCATGTGATATAACCTTCCAGATCAGTCTACCTTGTAGGATGTTGTCAGACTGCTAAAGGGGGATAAGATCCAGAGTGATGAGGGTCAGTGGAGGGAGAATTTGGTGTAAAGGTAGATGGAGCATGTAGAGGGAGACTTGAGAAGGCAAAATTGCACTCAGTTGGTTAGGTTGAAGTGTGTCTATTTTAATGCAAGAAGTATCAGGGACAAGGGTGATAAACTTCGAGCATGGTTCAGTACATGGTGCTACAGTGTAATGGCCATTACAGAGACTTGGCTGTCACAGGGGCAGCAATGGCTCAGGAATGGTTCAGATATTTCAAAACGGACAGGGAGGGAGGAAAAAGAAGTGAGTACTAGCAGTATTGCAGCTGCAGGAAAGGTGGACATTCTGTTGAATCATTGTGGGTGGAAGTAATGTGAGGTTAGTGTTGAACAGTCTGAAACATGCTGAAACATGTTGACCTTAAGAGAGAAAATGTGCTGGAACTTCTCAAAAACATTAGGATAAATGAACCCCCGACACCAGACGGGATATAACCTGGGTTACTATAGGAAGAGAGGGAAGAGATTGCAGCCTCTTTGGCAATGACTTTTTCGTCCTCACTGACCACAGAAATAGTGCCAGAGGACTGGAGGGTGGCAAATGTTATTGCTTTGTTCTATAAAGGTAACCCTGGGAATTATAGACCACCAGTCAGTGGTTAGCAAACTAGTAGAGAGAATTCTTAGAGACAGAATTACTCTGTATTTGGAAAATCATAGACTAATTAGGAATAGTCAGCATAGTTTTGTGAGGAGCAAGTCTTGCCTCACAAGCCTGATTGAACTAATTGAGGAAGTGAGAAAATAAATTCATGAGGGTAGAGTAGTGGTTATGGTATTTATGGATTTTAATGAGACATTTGACAAGTTCATTCAGAAAGTCAAGAGACATGGGATCCAGGGGAACCTGGCTATATGGTATCAGAATTGGCATGCCCATAGAAGGGAGAGGGTGGTAGTAGTTGGAGCATATTCTGCCTGGAGGTTGGTGACCAGTGGTGTTTCACAGGGATCTGCTCTTTGTGATTTTTATAAATAACTTGGATGAAGAAGTGGAAGAGTGAGCTATTAAGTTTGCAGATGACATGATGATTGGTGGAGTTGAGGATAGTGTAGAAGATAGTTGGAGATTTAGCAGGGTATTCAAAGGATGCAAAGCTGGGCTGAAAAGTGGCAGAAGGAGTTCAATCCAGAAAGGTCTGAAATATTTCACTTTAGAAGTTGAAGTCAGAATAGAGAGTTAATGGCAAGATTCTCAACAGTAGGAAGGAACAGAGGGATTTTGGGGCTCACATCCATTAATCCTTCATAGTTGCAGCACAAGTTGATAGGGTAGTTAGGAAGACACATGATGTGTTGGCTTTCATTAGTCATGGGATTGAGTTCAAGAACCATGAGGTATTTTTACAGCTCTATAAAACTGATGTTTTAATTTAAGACCTTGCCCATCTCCTGTGGTTCCACATGTACACAATGGCAGTAATCCTTAAGGGGATCTCTTCTTACTGGTTAACCTTTTGCTCTTAAGATAAAGGAGAACTTAAAAGATTATGTAAGTGTATTATCTGCTAGGGATATACTTTGATTTCCTAATTTTGTTCTTTGACATCGCTTCTACTCAAGGGATTCACATGATCCTAGCTGATTATGTTTGACAAACAGCTCTTTGTTTTCCTAAAGAGAGCCTCAATATTCCTTGTCAACCTAGTACCCTTGTGTGAGCAGCCTTGCCCCTAACTCTTACAGGAACATTCGATGAACTCTCTCTATCTGGCACATGGAAGCCTCCTTCTTACTGAATGTGCGTTATCTGATAACTGCTTACTTGCTAAGTTGATCTTCCCAACAATTTTTACAAATCCTTGTCCAATGCCTTCAAAATTAGCTTTAACTCAATCAAGGAATTTAACTTGTGGACTAGTCTTGTCTTTTTCCACAACTATTTTAAAACTAATGAAATTATGGTCATGAGTCCCCTGATATTTTGGCCATTTGCCCAGCCTCATTCTCAAAGAGATAGCTGAGTATAGCCCTTTCTCTTGTTGGACCATCTACATATTGAGAAAACCTCTCGTCACTAAACAAATTCTAACCTGTTTAATCCCTTGACACTTGAGACAGTTTCAGTCAATATCAGAGAAGTTAACATCACTTACTTTTACAAGTCTATTATTCCCATATCTGTGATTTCATTACATATTTGATCCTTTAATTCCTGCTGACTATTGGGGTCCTGGTTCAATTCCATCAAAGTGGTTACCCCATTCTTACCTCTGAGTTCTGACACCGCATCATTTCACTGCAACCAACATATTTTTGATAAATATTCTAGTTTCGTTCTGAGTGAGCACTTTTTCACCTTCACCCTCTACTTTGACGATATTAATTGTCCTATTTCATGTCATTATTCACAAATTTTATGACATATGTCAGTGATAATAATCTCGATTCTGATACTGATTCTGATTCCTGAAGAGCACCTCAAGCCATTCTATGCACAAACTGAACACTTCCCATTTTGTGTTGTGATCATCAAAGTACTCAATATACCCGGTTGACTGTGAGATGCTATCACTTAATAACTTTTATTTCAGTAATTGCCATAGAGCAATACATCACAAATACTTGCCCTTCGGCCCATTGAGTCCATGCCAATGTAATACACACAAAGTGCTGGAATCTCAGCAGGACATGCAGCTTCTGTGGAGATAAATAAAGAGCTGATGTTTTGGGCTGAGACTCTTCATCTGGACTGAAAACAAAGCAGGAAGAAGCCTTGGGGGAGTAGATTTAGAATGGAGATGAGGAGGAACTGCTTTTCCCAGAGAGTGGTGAATCTGTGGAATTCTCTGCCCAATGAAGCAGTGGAGGCTACCTCAGTAAATATACTTAAGACAAAGTTGGATAGATTTTTGCATTGTAGGGGAATTAAGGGTTATGGGGAAAAGACAGGTAGGTAGAGATGTGTCCATAGCCAGATCAGCCATGATCTTATTGAATGGCGGATCAAGTTTGACAGGCCAGATGGCCTACTCCTGCTCCTATTTCTTATGTAGAAGAAAGTGGGGGAGGGAAAGAAGTATAAGGTGATAGGCAAAACCGTGGGAGGGGGGAGGAAGTGGGAAGCTAGGAGGTGATGGGTTGAAAAAGTAAAGGGCTGATGAAAAAGGTAGGAGAGGAGAGTAGACTATGGTGGGAGAAAGGGAAGTAGGAGGGGTACCAGAGGGAGGTGAGGAGAAAAGAAGGGAGACAGATGGGGAATAGGAAAAGAGAGTAGGGGGAGAGGGAGGAGAAATTACCATAAGTTAGAGAAATTGATATTCATGGTATCAGTTTGGAGGTTACCCAGATGAAATAAGAGGTATTGCTCCTCCAACCTAAGAGTGGCCTCTATGTGGCAGTTAATGAGGACATGGCAACACATCAAAATGGGAATGGGCATTGAATTAAAATGGTTGGTGACTGGGATATCCTGCTAGTTGAGGATGGAGCGAATGTCAATGCCCACCCAGCTAGTGATCTTGCACTTAATGTCTACCTGCACTGCACTTTCTCTGTGCTATTACATTTTATTCTACATTCTATTATTGTTTTACCTTGTACTACCTTAATGCAATGTGTAATGAATTAACCTGTCTGAACACCTCAGTATATTTGACAATAATAAAGCAATTCAGATTCAGTCCATATCCCTCTCAGCTCCACCTCGTGTACCTATTCAAGTGCTTCTAAAATGATACTATTGTATATGTCTCAACCATTTTCTCTGTCAGCTGTTTTCATATACCACCCTCTATATGAAGAAGGTGCCCCTTAAATCCCTTTTAAATCTTTCCCCTCTCACCCTATAGCTATACCTTCTGATTTTGGAGGAAAAATTGTTACCATCCACCTTATCTATGCCTTCTAAGCATTTCTGCAAGATCACCCCTCATTCTTCTACAATCAAAGGAATAAAGACCCAGCATGGCCAACCTCTCGATATAACTCATGTACTCTAGTCTTGGCAACATTCACATAAATGTTTTCTCCACTCTTTCCAGTTCAACCACATTTTTCAAATGTTATTCCTTTGTTCAAGAAAGAAAGTATGGATAACACTGGGAATTATAGAGCAGTGAGTCTTACTTCAGTTGTGGGCAAATTATTGGAAGAGATTCTCAGAGACAGGATTTAGGAGCATTTGGAAAAGTATAGTCTAATTAGGGTTGGTCATCATGGCTTTGTAAGGGGAAGGTCATGCCTCTTGGTCCTGATTGAATTCTTTAATGATGTGATAAAGCACATTGTTGAAGGTAGAGTAGTGGATGTGGTGTATATGGATTTTTGGTAGGACATTTGATAAGGTTTCCATGGTAAACTCATTCAGAAAGCCAGGAGGCATGGGATCCAGGGAAATTTGACTGTGCGAATACAGAATTGGCTTGCCTATAGAAAGGAGAGGGTGGTTGTAGATGGAGCATGTTCTACCTGGAGTTTGGTGACCACTGGAGTTCCACAAAGGTCAGTTCTGGGACCTCTGATGTTTGTGATTTTTATAAATAACTTGAACAAGGAAGTAGAAGCCACCATACCAAATAAACATATGGCATTAAGCTGGAAAGAGTACAGAAAAAGTTAATGAGGATGTTGCAAGGACTCTAGAGGGAAGTTGAGCAGGCTAATACTTTGTTCCTTAGAACATATGTGACTGAGGGTGACTTTGAGAGAGATATAGAAACATGAGGAGCATGAGGAGTCTTTTTTCCCCAGGGCTGGGAATCAAGGACTAAAGGGCGTAGATTTAAGGTGAGGAGGAAAGATTTAACAGCTGCCTGGAGGAAACTTCTTCACACAGAGAATTGTTCATTAAGTGACTCATTGCTCATTAATGGATATATCTAACTAGCCAACCATGTCCTTCACCCTCTGCATATACTGTAAATGTAGCACAGTCAGGTCCCCAGGCAACATAAATTTTTGCCCCCAAGTTATGGACTCCCCTACCTGGTGGAATATAGCTATCCTCTCCAATAACTACCATGCTGTATAACTCTATGAAATGTTCATCAGGCTTTAGTCATCATGACATCTCACCTGTTTTAAACTGAATTAAGATATGACGTGCGCAGGTAGATGAATTATTGACTAAATAATAAATTTTACTCCATTGATTATCTGAAAGTGAATGTTGAAGTTCTGCTTCCCAGTGTGTTGAACCCTATAATTAGGCGACATGCAAGCATTCATTAACTGTTTATAAATGATAGCTATTAATCGTTTTTGAAAAGGTTTAAACTGAAAAATAACATAAGCCAAATTTAAAGAGCAAGCCAAGGGGTAATTCAGTAAGAGATCACATAAAAAATTCCTAACCTGTAAATATCTGAAAAAATGTGTATTAGAGATATCATATTTATCCGTTAACTGTGAAAAAGACATTAAACAGTCTTGTAAAAACAAATCTAACAAAGTTTTTATTCCCTTAATTTTCCATGTTAAAAAAGCCATATCCAAAGTTGATGGTTTAAAAAAGAAATTAGAATAAGTATTACTAGAAAGTAGAAAATCATTTAATTCAAAAAATCTACGAAATTGAAACCAAATTTTTAAAGTATGTTTAACAATAAGGTTAAGAGCTTGTCTACTTATTCTGGAGAGCGAAAACGGAAGAGAAGCTCCTAATAAAGAAGCTAATGAAAACCCCGTTACTGAATTTTCCTCCAGTTGTAACCATGAAGGGCGATCTTGATCGTCTATATCATAAATCCAAAAAGTAATATAACAAATATTAATTGCCCAATAATAAAATCTAAAGTTTGGTAAAGCCTGTCCTCCATTTTTTTTATTTTTGCAATAAAAGTTTATTCACTCTAGAGCTTTTATTATTCCAAACATAAGACAAAATCAGAGAATCTATTTTATCAAAAAATGTTTTTGGAACAGAAGAGGGAACTGCTTGAAATATATATTAAAATTTCGGTACAATAACCATTTTTATAGCATTTATTCGACCTATCAATGACATCGACATAGGTGACCATTTAGAAAGTACCTGTTGAGTATATTCAACTAAAGGGAAGAAATTATACTTATATAGGTCTTTAAAATTTTTTGTAATTTTGATACCAAGGTAAGTAAAATAGTTTTTGGCAATATTAAAAGGTATTTGATCACAATAATCAGAATAATTACAGTACACAGGGCCCATATGTCCAAAGATAAATTGGTGCATATTTTTCCTAATACAAGCCCTATTTGTGACAGATGTAATGCAGAAGTGGCTACTGTAACTCATGTGTTTTGGTCATGTGTAAGTTTAAATAATTTTTGGAGGAATGTGTTTGGAATATTATCTAAAGTTATAGATATGGATGTTCAACCTAAACCACTTACAGCAATTCTTGGGATTATTCCAGAGGAAGCAAGCAAAGTGTCTGCTTCCACCCAACATGTGATAGCTTTTTCAACTTTACTGGCGAGGAGAGCTATTTTGCTACATTGGAAAGAATCTAATCTGCCTACTGTTTTCTATTTGCTCTCCTCCATTATGTCATGTCTAAGCTTGGAGAAAATTAGAAGCCGGACATTTGATACATCCTTTAATTTTGAACGTCTGGCGACCCTTTATTCAATATTTTCGCATGATTTAATTTATT